>NC_036854.1:51020289-51028091 GCF_002910315.2 Salvelinus sp. IW2-2015 | reverse complement strand
TAGCCACTCGTCCACATCCCACCCCAACCAGCGTCCCCACTGAAGGTAAGACAACTAACATATGCCCAAGCAACAACTCCAACCAGTGTTTGAGTACTCAGTCACATGGTTCAGGAAAAACAGTGTCTTGCTCAGTTGCACAAAAACAAATTATTTTGTCGTTTTTTTATTTTTTATTTAATCTTTATTTAACTAGGCAAGTCAGTTAAGAACAAATTCTTATTTACAATTGGCAAAAGGCCTCCTGCGGGACGGGGGCTGGGATTTAAATAAAAAATAAAATATAAAATATAGGACAAAACACACATCACGACAAGAGAGACAACACAACACTAAATTAAAGAGAGACCTAGACAACAACACAGCATGGCAGCAACACAACATGACAACAACTGGTAGCACACAACATGGCAGCAGCACCCAAACATTGGTAGCAGCACAAAATATGTACAAACTTTATTGACACGACAACAGCACAAGGGCAAGAAGCAGAGAACCACAATACACCAACGAAGCAGCCACAACTGTCAGTAGAGGGTCCACGATTGAGTCTTTGAATGAAGATTGAGATAAAAAACTGTCCAGTTTGATGTTTTTACAGCTCATTCCAGTCACTAGCCTCCTGAGACAACTGAAAGAGGATGACCATATTTTTTGACTTAAAACAGAATCGTGACTAGCTGAACAGGTTGTTGTTAGTGGAGGATGAGGGCTGCAGTAGGTATCTCAGATACGGGGAGTGAGGCCTAAGGGTTTTATAAATAATTAAGCAAAATACATGAGACTAGTGACTCTACGTTCTAGAATGGTATTTCAATGTTTGTTTTTAAATGTTGAACGCAACTCTGGCACGTGTAATGTCGATTTTTTTGTTTACTCCATTTGCTACTTGAGTCGTCTTCTCCCTCTCCTCTCCTCCTCATGCCACTAACTACACAAAGCCCTACCACTGATGTCACTCAAGGAAAGAGCAGTGCTCGACGGCACTTTCTTGCCGTTACTCTGCATGCTCAGAGGGATGCAACAAGATGTTGTGACATGCTGATTCCACAAGCGTTCTATAATTACTATTATTTGTGTATCTACTGTCTGCAAACTACGGTCTGCTAGTTTGTCTTTTCGTAGCAAGTTTGATGCTAAAATAATTGTGTTAGTCGCTAATGCTAATCAATCCCTAGTTGCTGCTAGCTAGCTTGCTAATGTACTAAGAGTCAGAGCAAACATAGCTAGCTGCTAGTACCAGCCTGGTAGCCTGGCTGGTGTAGGCCTAGATAAGTGCATGTTGTTTGTGCAAAGTATCTTCTAAATCAGAGAGGAATAGGTGAAAGCTACATGAGGTAAGAAAACATGTAATTACAATCTAATTAGGGTCACCTGGAAACACTGACCAACACTTTGTTCTGACCCTGCCAATAATTTCCTCCCTGGCTTATTCATCTCGTTGTCATGTCAAAACAACAATGAATTCAAGGGCTGCCCACGATATCCAACTAAAGAATTAGAATAATCATGTCTATTTCCATTATTGGATTGAAGCAGTATAAAACAATCAGAAATGGAGAAAGCCTGATGAAATCGCTTATTAATTTAATGTTGCCACCACTAGGGTCATGAACTACTCATAAAGCAAATTAGAACTTGTATTATTCAAAAACATAAAATACTGTCAAAAATGATAAAAATTTGCATATGATATTTTGCCATATCGCTCTACATGGCAATGTGTTAATGACATTTTCTATCAGGCTGTGACGTGGTATTAGACACACCACAGCCATATAAAAATATCATAACAACATGGACTCAAGTGTATTATTGCTTAATACAACAGTTACCAGCACTGTTGTCAAGTGCACTGGATGTCAAGTGCAATTGTAGTGTTCTCCTGGTCGTTAGGTTTTATTCGTATTGACTGCCATGTAAAGTAAAACTACCCAAGCACTGGTTGATGTTACAGAACTTTGCAGGTTGCTATGGCAAAAAAATGGTTGCTATGGAGCTCTTCCACTCTTGCTAGCTAGCCAAATAAACAGCAAACACAACACTTCAGACTGAAGCTGGAAAACGGCACAACTAGATGCATTCGTTTTGTTTTACCTATTTTCTCTTAGTTGACATTTCTTTGTACACTGAACAAAATATAAACGCAGCAATCAAATCAAATCACACTCAAATCACGTCCGCCATTGAGAGAACAGGTGTAGACCTTACAGTGAAATGCTTATCTTAAAAAGCCCTAACACAACAAGCAGTTTTAAGAAAAAATAATGATTAAGTTAAAAATTAAGATAAGTAAATAATGTAAAATAACAGTTACAATAATTAAAACAATTTCAGCTATATACAGGGTGACGAGAGTTCCAGAGTCAATGTGCGGGGGCACTGGTTAGTCAAGGTAATTTGAGTAATATGTACATGTAGGTAGAGTTAAAAGTGACTATGCATAGATAATAAACAGAGATAGCAGCAGCGTAAAAATAGGGGGGGTGGGGCGGCATGCAAATAGTCTGGGTAGCCATTTGATCAACTGGTTTAGGATCTTCTGCTTGGGAGAGGCTGTTATGAAGTCTTTTGCACCTAGAGCTTGGCGCTCCCGGTAACGCTTTCTCGTGCGTTAGGCAGAAAACAGTCTATGGCTAGGGTCGGCTGGAGTTTTGACAAATTTTTTAGGCCCCTCTGACACTGCCTGATATAGAGGTCCTGGTGGCAGAAGCTTAAGCCCAGTCCTGTAGCTTAGCATCTGCTATTCATCTTTTTTATTGATCGATTTAACTGATGCTTCCTGCTTTAGTTTGTGCTGTAAGCAGGAGAATCAGGAGATAGAATTATGTCAGATTTGTCAAACGGAGAGCGAGGAAGCTTTGTAACGCTCTTTGTGTGAGTAAGTGGACTAGAGGTTTCTTTTTCCCTCTTGTATCCACATTTAACATGCTGATAGATATTAGGTAAAACTGATTTAAGTTTTCCCTGCATTAAAGTCCCCGGCCACTAGGAGCGCCGCCTCTGGATGAGCGTACTTCCTGTTTCTTATGGCCGTATAACAGCTCATTGAGTCTACAGCTTATCATGAGATACTCTACCTCAGGCGAGCAACAAACCTTGAGACTCTTAGATTTCGATGCACCAGCTGTTGTTTACAAAAATACTAGACCGCCACCCATTTATTATCAGAGGCAGCTGTTCTATCCTGCCGAAAAAAGTGTAAAAACCCGCCAGCTGTATGTTAGTCATTGTCCATCATTCAGCCACGACTCGTGAAAATAAGAATGTCCCGTTGTTAGGATGTACGTGCTCGTAGTTCGTCTATTTTATTTATCAGATGTTACATGGGCTAATAGGGTCGATGTAAAGCAGATTACCCACTCGCCACCGGATCCTCACAAGGCACCCAGATGCTACTCCCCGTATCTAAGTCTCTTTCTCCTGTGAATGACATGGACGACGGGCCTGTCAGGCTGTCTGAGTAAATCCTTTCGCATCCGACTTGTTAAAAGAGAAAAAAAAATGATTTCCAGTATGGGCAAGGTGGTAATCGCTGTCCTGATATCTAGGCAGAAACATTATGTCAAAAATAAATACAAATAACGAAAAAAACACCACAATGGTTAGGGGACCGTTAAACTGCAAGCCATCTTCCCAGCGCCATTATACAACATGCAACAATTTCAAAGATCTACTGAGTTTAAAGTTCATGTAAAGGACGCGATAAGCAGCCCTCTGCACCACTCTATTCAGAGGGTTGGGTTAAACGCGGAAGACACATTTTCAGTTGAATGCTTTCAGTTTCTAATCACCTGACTAGGTATCCCCTTTCCCTTGCCATATAAGGAAGTAAGTCATGAAATAAATGTATTAGGCCCTATAATCTATGGATTTTCACATGACTGGGAATGCAAGAGATATTGCACTGTTGTCACAGATACCTTCAAAAAAGGTAGGTGGTGATCAGAAAACCAGTCAGTATCTGGTGTGACCGCCATTTTCCTCATGCAGCACAACAAATCTCCTTCGCATAGAGTGGATCAGGCTGATTGTGGGCCTGTTAATCGTTGTCCCACTTCTCTTCAATGGCTGTGTGTGAAGTTGACTGCGGATATTGTTGGGAACTGAACTGCGTCGTACACGTCAATCCAGAGCATCCCAAAAAACATGCTCAAGAGTACTTGTCTGGTGAGTATGCAGGGGCCAGGAAGAAACTGGGAAATGTTAATCTTCCAGCGATTGGGGAGTGAGGCCTAAGAGGGTTTTATAAATAATTAAGCAACAATACATGAGACTAGTGACTCTACGTTCTAGAATGGTATTTCAATGTTTGGTTTGTTAAATGTGATACGCAACTCTGGCGCGTGTAATGTCAGTTTTTTTTGTTTACTCCATTTGCTACTTGAGTCGTCTTTCTCCCTCTCCTCTCCTCCTGCTGTATGCCACTAACTACACCAAGCCCTACCCTGTGTCACTCAAGGAAAGAGCAGTTGCTCGACGGCACTTTCTTGCCGTTCACTCTGCATGCTCAGAGGGATGCAACAAGATGTTGGTGACATGCTGATTTCCACAAGCGTTCTATAATTACAKTATTAYTTTGTGTATCRTACTGTCTGCAAACTACGGTCTGCTAGTTTGTCTTTTCGTAGCAAGTTGATGCTAAAATAAAATTGTGTTAGTCGCTAATGCTAATCAARCYCTAGTTYGCTGGCTAGCTAGCTTGCTAAYTGTACTAAGAGTCAGAGCAAACATAGCTAGCTYGCTAGTACAGCCTGGTACCTGTGCTGGTGTAGGCCTAGATAAGCATGTTGTTTGTGCAAKAGTATCTTCTAAATCAGAGAGGAATAGGTGAAGCTACATGAGGTAAGAAAACATGTAATGTACAATCTAATTAGGGTCACCTGGAAACACTGACCAACACTTTGGTTCTGACCCTGCCAATAATTCCTCCCTGGCTTATTCATTCGTTGTCATGTCAAACAACAATGAATTCAAGGGGCTGCCCACGATATTCCAACTAAAGAATTKGAATAATCATTCTATTTCCATTATTGGATTGAAACAGTATAAAACAATCAGAATGGAGAAAGRCTGATTGAAATCGCTTATAATTTATATGTTGCCACCCTAGGGTCATGAACTACTCATAAAGCAAATTTAGAACTTGTATTATTCAAAAACATAAAATACTGTCAAAAATGTKAAAAGTATTGTGATATGATATTTTGGCCATATCGCTCTACATGAGGCAATGTGTTATGACATTTTTATCATGGCTGTGACGTGGTTAGAACACCACAGCCATTATAAAAATGTCATAACACATGGACTCAAGTGTATTATTGCTTTAATACAACAAGTTACCAGCACTGGTTGTCAAGTGCACTGGATGTCAAGTGCAATTTTAGGTGTTCTCTGGTCGTTAGTTTTATTCGTATTGACTGCCATGTAAAGTAAAACTACCCAAGCACTGGTTGATAGTTACAGAACTTTGCAGGTTGCTATGGCAAAAAAATGGTTGCTATGGAGGCTCTTCCACTCTTGCTAGCTAGCCAAATAAACAGCAAACACAATCACTTCAGACTGAAGCTGGAAAACGGCAAACTAGATGCATTCGTTTTGTTTTACCTATTTTTCTTATTGACATTTCTTTGTACACTGAACAAAATATAAACGCACAATCAAATCAAATCACATCAAATCACGTCCGCCATTACAGAACAGGTGTAGACCTTACAGTGAAATGCTTACTTAAAAAGCCCTAACGCTAACAAGCAGTTTTAAGAAAAAATAATGATTAAGTAAAAATTAGATAAGTAAATAATGGTAAAATAACAGTTACAATAATTAAAACAATTGCGAGGCTATATACAGGGTGTACGAGAGTTCCAGAGTCCAATGTGCGGGGGCACTGGTTAGTCAAGGTAATTTGAGTAATATGTACATGTAGGTAGAGTTAAAGTGACTATGCATAGATAATAAACAGAGAGTAGCAGCAGCGTAAAAATAGAAGGGGGGGATCGGGGCGTGCATGCAAATAGTCTGGGTAGCCATTTGATCAACTGTTTAGGAGTCTTATGGCTTGGGGGTAGAAGCTGTTATGAAGTCTTTTGCACCTAGACTTGGCGCTCCGGTACCGCTTTCCGTGCGTTAGCAGAGAGAACAGTCTATGGCTAGGGTGGCTGGAGTCTTTGACAATTTTTAGGGCCTTCCTCTGACACTGCCTGGTATAGAGGTCCTGGATGGCAGGAAGCTTAGCCCAGTCCTGTAGCTTAGCATCTGCTTCATCTTTTTTTATTGATCGAGTAACTGATGCTTCCTGCTTTAGTTTTTGCTTGTAAGCAGGAATCAGGAGGATAGAATTATGGTCAGATTTGTCAAACGGAGAGCGAGGGAGAGCTTTGTACACGTCTCTTTGTGTGGAGTAAAGGTGGACTAGAGTTTCTTTTCCCTCTTGTTCCACATTTAACATGCTGATAGATATTAGGTAAAACTGATTTAAGTTTCCCTGCATTAAAGTCCCCGGCCACTAGGAGCGCCGCCTCTGGATGAGCGTCTTCCTGTTTTCTTATGGCCGTATACAGCTCATTGAGTGTTCTACAGCTTATCATGAGATACTCTACCTCAGGCGAGCAAAACCTTGAGACTTCCTTAGATTTCGTGCACCAGCTGTTGTTTACAAAAATACTTAGACCGCCACCCATTGTCTTATCAGAGGCAGCTGTTCTATCCTGCCGAAAAAGTGTAAAACCCGCCAGCTGTATGTTATTCATGTCATCATTCAGCCACGACTCGGTGAAACATAAGAATGTCCCGTTGGTAGGATGTACGTGCTCGTAGTTCGTCTATTTTATTATCCAGATTGTACATTGGCTAATAGGGTCGATGGTAAAGGCAGATTACCCACTCGCCACCGGATCCTCACAAGGCACCCAGATCTACGTCCCCGATATCTAAGTCTCTTTCTCCTGTGAATGACATGGACGAGGGCCTTGTCAGGTGTCTGGAGTAAATCCTTCGCATCCGACTTGTTAAAGAGAAAAAAATATATTCTTCCAGTATGGGGTGAGTAATCGCTGTCCTGATATCTAGCAGAAACATTATGTTCAAAATAAGTTACAAATAACGAAAAAAAACACACAATTGGTTAGGGGACCGTAAACGGCAGCCATCTTCTCCAGCGCCATTATACAACATGCAACAATTTCAAAGATTGTACTGAGTTAAAGTTCATGTAAAGGACGTCGATTAAGGCAGCCCTCTGCACCACTCTGATTCAGAGGGGTTGGGTTAAACGCGGAAGACACATTTCAGTTGAATGCTTTCAGTTCTACACCTGACTAGGTATCCCCCTTTCCCTTTCCATATAAGGAAGTAAGTCAATTGAAATAAATGTATTAGGCCCTAATCTATGGATTTCACATGACTGGGAATGCAGATATGCATCTGTTGGTCACAGATACCTTCAAAAAAAGGTAAGGGTGTGGATCAGAAAACCAGTCAGTATCTGGTGTGACCYCCATTTTCCTCATGCAMCACAACAAATCTCCTTCGCATAGAGTTGATCAGGCTGTTGATTGTGGCCTGTGGAATGTTGTCCCACTTCTCTTCAATGGCTGTGTGAAGTTGCTGGATATTGTCTGGACTGGATATTGTCTGGAGCTGGAACATGCTGTCGTACACGTCAATCCAGAGCATCCCAAACATGCTCAATGGTGACATGTCTGGTGAGTATGCAGGCCATGGAAGAACTGGGAAATGTTAATCTTCCAGGAATAGTGTACAGATCCTTGCGACATGGGGGTGTGCATTACCATGCT
>NC_036854.1:50993355-51016231 GCF_002910315.2 Salvelinus sp. IW2-2015 | reverse complement strand
GGAACATGCTGCGTCGTACACGTCAATCCAGAGCATCCCAAACATGCTCAATGGTGACATGTCTGGTGAGTATGCAGGCCATGGAAGAAACTGGGAAATGTTAATCTTCCAGGAGTCGATGGCGGCGGATGAATGGCATGATAATGGGCCTCAGGATCTCGTCACGGAATCTCTGTGCATTCAAATTGCCATCGATAAAATGGAATTGTGTTCGTTGTTCGTAGGTTATGCCTGCCCATACCATAACCCCACTGCCACTGCCACCAAGTTCACAACGTTGACATCAGCAAACCGATCGCTCACACAAAGCCATGTACAGTTGAAACTGGAATTCATCCTTGAAGAGCACACTTCTCCAGCGTACAAGTGGCCATCGAAGGTGAGCATTTGCCCACTGAAGTTGGTTACGATTCCAAACTGAATTCAGTTTGGCATGGCAAGCGGTACCGGAGTGCCAAGTCTAGGACAAAAAGGCTTCTCAACAGTTTTTACCCCCAAGCCATGAGACTCCTGAACAGGTAATGAAATGGCTACCTGGACTATTTGCATTGTGAGTCTGCATTCTGATTTTTGTTCAGTATATACGTACACTACATGACCAGAAGTATGTTGACACTTGCTCGTCGAACATCTCATTACAAAATCATGGGAATTAATATGGAGTTAGTCTCCACTTTGCTGCCATAACAGCCTCCAATCTTCTGGGAAAGCTTTCCACTAGATGTTGGAACATTGCTGCTGGGACTTGTTTCCCATTCAACCACAAGAGCATTAGTGAGGACAGGCACTGATGTTGGGTCATTAGGCCTGGCTGCGAAGTCGGCGTTCCAATTAATRCTAAAGGTGTTCGATGGGGTTGAGGTCAGGGCTCTGTGCAGGCCAGTCAAGTTCTTCCACACCAATCTCAACAAACTATATCTGTATGGATCTTGCTTTGTGCACAGGGGGAATTTTCATGCTGAAACAGGAAAGGGCCTTCCCCGAACTATTGCCACAAAGTTGGAAGCACAGGATCGTCTAGAATGTCATTGTATGCTATAGCGTTAAGATTCCTCTTCACTGGAAAAAAAGGGGCCTAGCCATGAAAAAGGGACCTAGGGGGCSTAGTCATGAAAAACAGGCCCAGACCCTTATTCCTCCTCCACCAAACTTTGCATTTGGCACTATGCATTTGGGCAGGTAGCGTTCCCCTGGCACCAGCCAAATCCAGATTCGTTCATCAGACTGCCAGATGATGAAGCATTATTCATCACTCCAGAGAAGTTTCCACTGCTCCAGAGTCCAATGGCGTCAAGCTTTACACCACTCCAGCGCTTCAGCAATCGGCGGTCCCGTTCTGTGAGCTTGTGTGGCTGAGGCGTTGTTGCTCCTAGACGTTTCCACTTCACAATAACAGCACTTACAGCTGACTGGGGCAGCTCTAGCAGGGCAGAAATTTGACGAACTGACTTGTTGGAAAGGTGGTATCCTATGATGGTGCCATGTTGAAAACGGTGTGAACAGCCTACCTTAATATGGTTCTCAATCAGAGGAAACGTCAAGCACCTGCCCCTAATTGAGAACCATATCAGGCAACACATTGAATCCAACATAGAAACACATAACATAGACTACCCACCCAGCTCACGCCCTGACCATACTAAACAAATACAAAAACAACGGAAAACAGGTCAGGAACGTGACAGTAAGGCCATTCTACTGACAATATTTGTCTATGGTGATTGCATGGCTGTGCGCTCAATTTTATACACTCGTCAGCAACGGGTGTGGCTGAAATAGCCGAATCCACTCATTTGAAAGGGTGTCCACATACTTTTGTATATATAGTGTATATCCATAAAAAATGAGGCTGATTCAACTGGTGGAGAAAAGCTGCCTGTCTGTCTCATCCCGACCTGTTCATTGCTATTGGACACAGCGGCTATCGGATTTCAATATTGCGACAATGATAATGTCTAGATCTGTTTTACGATGGAGATCAAGTTTATGAGTTGCATTGCTGGGCCAATGAGACAGTAGTAGTGGTGGTTATGGTGGTGGTGGTGGTGGTGGTACTGCATTGCTAGGTAACAACATAAACAATGGCACTTCTTATGAATGTGCTGGCCATGTGTATGTTGTCTAGTATATCCTGGGCAGGATAGACTCTGACAATGGGAATTCCAAACCAGCCGTTGTATAAAACTAACATAAATGGAGTCACACTATCTGAAATTGTCCAATGAGAAAAGCTTGTTTTCCGATGCAAATGTTTTGCTACAGTGAGTCTCAATGCAAACAACCCTGAAACTACCTTTGAACAGAAGGGTAGGCTAAGAAGATGTGATGGATGTGCTGTTGGGACGTTAAGTAAAACAAAGTACCCAGTACATTTCCTCAGCCACTCCTCAGTAAAAGGCACATGACAGCCTGCTTGGAGTTTGTCAAAAGGTTGCTAAGCAGTCATATGGCTAGCATACTCGGTTCCAAGAACATCTAATAGTTGGGAGAAGCCTTGCCAGAGTACGAGAAGCTCACTCTAGAAGCACCGATCTTGCGCTCGACTTAGGTCGAGCTAGATGACTGGTTTGAGGCTGTTCTCAGTCCATATGTAATCATCATTCAAGGGCAAGTGATGTGACTGTTCATCCTCAATAGCTGATCATGTTTGTCCACTATGAATTACTGTGCCACTCTTGAACTATTATATTAATTACTGGCTATTGCCAACTAGTCTAGTTCATGACACATCTGTGTACGATGCCTGTAGACAAGCTTCGTCTAAACATTACATTCTCTCTACACACAGACTCAATTCGGCTCATACGTTTCGATCTGTAACCGCCGCTCAATATCAACTGACTGTTCCGTCACTGATTTATCATGCCTGTACTAATTATCTAGGTCTATTGACCTGTTACCTATCATGCGCTACTAAGGCTACACTAGTACGACTTACTGCTCTGATGAAGTCCGAATGACTAGGCTTCGTGCCTAGCAATTGAATGCGTAAACGAAAGCATCGATTCCTGTCTTGCTTGCTGTGAACCTCCTAGGACAATTCCATAATACTATCTACGGCTCAGATAATACAACGCATCAAGAGCATCACGTTTTTTTAGTTGAAATGCAACAGATGAGTTCTGAAATGATTTACCGGCGGACAGAGAGATCTGGAAATATGAGACTACGATACGGATAAATCAGCATCCTTCTATCGACCTCAGTTACCTATTAGGTGCATCCTTAGCGCTACCATCGACTCATAGTTTCAGACGGATCAGCGGCGGATTAACATGGTAATACTGCAGTCAATACATCTGACGGCTCCTAATGGTGACTGCTTAGCAAGTCCTTGCTCAGCGCTGCACTGCTACGCTCTAAACAGCGTATACAATAATTCCTTAACGAGAAGACTTAGTGTGCGGAACACAACCTCCGGCATGCTATGCTGGTGTGCTAATGACTAGTTCACTTGTTCCACGTACGCCTCTTCGTAATCCTATAGAAGTTCGGTGCATTCACGTCCCGCCTAGCATCCATGCATTCAGTTCCATGACCAGACCGAGCTACTAGTGAGTCAGAGTCTCATTCTTTGAAGTACTAAGAAATCTCTTAGCGCGGATGTATGCTCCATCCAACACCGTATACCAGTGACATCCAGGTTTAATTCTATTAAGCATTGTAATCGCCTCGACAGACTTGTACGCCGCAACTAGATCCAGTGATTTCTCACCAGTCCTTATAATCATCCCCTAGACTACAAAAACTATCCACGACACGACTTCCTATGACGCCTGACATAGCACCTTGAGAGCCAAGGCTTACGAAACGAGGATGTGGGCAAGGTTAGCGCGTGATCCATAGATATCACATCTCGTCGGACGCTTGGCCATACAAATACCAGGCAAAGAGGTCAATCTATGCGATGTGTCTCATCAGACCAGTGAGATAGCTTGGCTTTCTACCATGGTTGAGAGCGCTGAAGCGACGAATTATATTCAGTCTACGATTGCTTTTAGAACACTGTTCAACACTCTCATGAGAGAGCCAGGCATGTGGTCATGTGCTTTTACTGCGATCGACAACGTGCTGAAGGAATGTTACTGGGTACTTTGTTTACTTTAACAGTCCTCAACAGCACATCACCATCACGATCTACTGTCCTTACTCTAACCTTGCATGCGCGATCGAGATTTTGTCTGTATGCATCTTCAGCAGTCCACTGTTATTGCACATTTCTCTTGCAGGACTCTCACATGCGTCAGCAATCATACATCGTGTATCCATAACTAGTCCTGCATCTGATCCGTGGCAAACCACACGATTACTACACTCATTGGACAATGTGAACTAAACGATACCTAGGTGTGACTCCATTTATGTTTAGTTTTATACAACGGCTGTGTTCTTGAATCTCCATGTCAGAGTCGATATCCTGCCCAAGCTAACCAGTCATTGATACGAATAGTCACATACGACTATTCCGGTGGCGCAGCACATATAATCATAAGACAGTGCCATCCTGTTTATGCATGTCCTATCTAGCCATTCTACCTTTGTTCAAATCCTGACTACTAACCCATCATACTATTGGAAACATACAGTGGACCTCGTACTAGCTAGAGGGGCTTTGCTCTTCTAGCATGCCCGATGTCACATGCCTCACCAATTTTGCTCCAGCAGCTGTAGCAACTGTAATAGCTACAACATTCTGCTAACTGAAATCTAGAGTCTCTTAGACCTGCTGCATTACAGACCCTGACCAATAAATCCAAATATCTACTTGTCACATACGACCACTCGTGTTAAGTACGCACGTAGTGTATGCACAATTCCGATTGGGGCTGCTGCTGTCCATATGTAATCACATACATTCGAGTACTGATTTTCGAGACTAATTGACACAGTCAGTCGTTATCTTTAACTCACACTCAGCTATTGCAATTCATTTTAAGCGAAAATTGATATGCAATGCATGTGCCGTATTCAAGGTCTGTTGGCCCATCGGCATGATGAGCCATTAGGCATTAGTGCACAGTTATACAAAGCTCGTATGTGCCGCCACCCATATTCAAATTAGTGCGCATTTCACGGGTCCCTCATTGACAGGCCAACATTGTCGTACGTTTATCTTCCTTGATTCGTTTAGAGGTCGTTGCACCTTTTGACCACTATGACTAGTACTTATGTAACACTAAGTTTGAAGTACGATAGCACCCTCAGTCATATTGCAATCACACGAATATCAGACAATTGACATCACGTGCTGACTGTACTCAGTCACTCCATGACTAAGCGCGCCTACGAATGACTGCAGAGCTGACTCAGTGACTTTATCTGAGACATAGTCATCCTATTCTGTTACTCTCACTATTTAACCAAATAGGATATATCGGTTATATTAAGCGCGTTCTAAGGCAATTATACTCCAGCACACCTGCCCCACAAGGCCCTCTGTTCGCACTGAATTCCATTCACCATTGCATTCACACACTTGTAATATTAGACGTAACAGATCGTCACTTCACTAGAGTCTAGTATTCGATCAAGATTGTACGTTAGCATTCCTGCGTTCACCCTGGCACACGCTTCCGTTGACCGGAGTCAGCTGTTACTTGTGAAGCTGGAGACGTAAACAGCTGCACCCCGAGCACTCTTTACACGCTACTACAGCCTCAACAACAGGCCCTCAGTCAGCATGATCGCGACGTACCATGAATTCCTCGGATGCTTTGGCGAATGGGTGCCACTGATCTGGAGAATATCGGCTACCTGCCCGAATATTGCAACGTTTAGTGCCCAATGGTAGATAGCGTCGGTGGAGCAGGGAATTGGGGTAATCTGCCCAAAACACTTTATGTGGAACCGACCTGTTACAATCAAACTTACTGGGAGGCCTCTGCTACTTCCTCTATGTAGCCTAGGCCACCTAGTGTACCATTCTGGATTATTCAAATGGATTGACGCTTAGGCCGCCCAACGCTTCTACTCACGGTTGATGCTAAGTCGTCACACTTTGTGGTTTCCTATACCAAGTGACATCGTCGGATTCAGCATTTTCTCTAAGTGTAGCAAGTGTACAGAATCCGCGTTATAGATCCTTGTGGGCTCAATTACGATGAGAGAGAGGGTGGCTGCTTGTGCACCATGCTTCAGAAATAATATCCGGATTGCACTCTCACTGTCTGATTATGCTAGTATACTGCCTGCTATACTCTTTACAACTTTTTGCGTTTGCTCGATTAGCATGCAATTGCATATTTATTATACTACTATAGGATTAGAAACAATCATCGTAACTTAAGCCTGCCTAAAACCGCACATCATTGAATTACTGCAATACTGATACGACACGTAGAACACTTGGTTGAAGCACTCGTGTCTCAGGCTCAGCGAAAAGGTCTCATCACGGATCCCAAGACTATCTTGCGCCAAGGTCAGAAGGATACACTTCAAAGATATTACTTCTTTGCTCATTCTCAGCATCAATGTTAACCAAGCATCTAATGATATGCTTGCCCATCGACCAACCTATGGATCGATCTCACAGGATCGAACTGGCAGTCCTCATTAGGTGCGCGACTCTCCTCTTGCTTTGAGGCGGTGTCGCTGCCAGTAACTAACAGATGAGTTTAGCGCACTAAAGCCGATCGGCTCAGAGATATCCTCGTGATATTCTGATTAAGACCTACTTTGGCCTTACTTTACAATTTCACTTTGCAGTGTGTTGGACATAACACTCAAGTGAGCGCACATGTAGCTAGTTACGTAGCCGACTATAGAAACAAAAATCAGCCAGCCAATGAACGCGTTCTGCACCTCTCGGAAAAATCCTAGCTCAGCGAATAATGTGCATCTCGGCTTAGAGTAAGTCGTCTGCAGAAATCTGGAGACTAGGTCGCAGCTACCCGCATATAAGCTTAATCACCTTAATGTGGATGGTATGCCGTGTACTAGATGAGTATAGTCCTAATAGAGGTACACTTGTAATTATGCATAGGTCGACGCTGATGAAGAACGTGATTATCCAGGCTAATCAGCATCAATTTATCACAAAACCTCTGAAGTTACTCATTACGCTAAACCAGCACTTGTTTTAATAGCTTGGCAGTTTCATAGACCGGAGCTAGTATTACGACGATATAGAAAAACTCTAGTCTTCAAGCATCTGCTTAAGTTTATACTCAGAAGACGTTATTCGAAATGAGTACTGGTGGGGGGCATAACAAGACTTCATCCTCCCGTATGAATAAGACCTGAACTCTTCGCGTTTGAACTAAATATCTGGACATCCCGTGTAAGTTACCGATATTCGATAGCTTATCTCCGTGTAGCCCTCGATCCAGTTAGAGCTTATGCTTAGTTCCGAATGTCAACGAAACGCTGTAATCCGTTTAGTACAGAAGGACAAGTCAGATATCCGATGTTTCTTGTGATCGAACTTCATTGACGACATAACCTAAATGCAGCGCAATAGAGTAGTTATCTGATGCTAATCGGAGCTTCAGCTAGGATCGTACTTACTCAAGATGTAACGCTATACTCGTCTCACATCGCCTCATACTTCAGCAGTACGCTATCATCTCCTAGTATACCCCAATTGGTTGCCGTGTAGGTAAGCATTCACGCCCATATCACCCACCTCGAGCATGACGAGCGCCTTTTTCTTATACAGTCATGTAGGTCAAAAGATAACACTCCAGAACTCTCTATGCGGCCCATACGTCCATGTGCTGCCCAAAGCGCACTGGCAATTAACTTTGAAACCCATGCTATGCCTGTATCGATATACTGCACGGAAAGCTACGTAATTTGAAAAGTTACTCAAATCAAGCGGTAGTAATCGCTGCATTAATAGCCACCAAACAAGTAACGGATATCATTCTTCATATGTAAGCATGCGTACAATCCATGATCAATTTCATTTTACAGTCTCTTCACCTAACTACCCCACTAAGCCATTCGAATAGACTACACTTTAAACTACCGCCTAACTGTTAAGTCTCAAGCACTGCTTCTTGCTTGACACCCAGTAAACTTATGTAGCGATCCTGACCCAGAACCTCCCACTGCCCTCTACTGTCTTCTGTACTTTCACGATCTAACTTACATAGCCTGCATATTGACCTGACATTCGAATTGCCTCTGTTTTCCGACTGTATCTAGTCGTGATTGATATCATAGCTATGCATCACATTCTTCTGTCAACCGCTTCCATACCGACATGGTACACTATTATGCTTTAACGTTGCTAATTATCCGTACATCAATAGTAACCATTGACTAAGCATTCAGTCGGGGCACTGCCATTCATGCTGAACAAGCCAACATCATTGGAGCATGCGTCTAGTTGGAGCACCATCTACGTATTACTATCTAGCTTGTACTGCCTGTTCTACTAGCCGGTGGTCGATAACTTGTGAGTTATTACGCGCTGTTTTCACTGTTTACTTGTAGCCCTATGCAATATTGATACTTGTACTTATCGAAGTTGTCATTAGTCTTAGTCATATCACCTTATATTCAGGTTATTTTTGCTTCTAAAAGCTTAGAAGTGACACTTGTGAGAGGTTAAGGCTTTTTAAGTAATAGTGACATTTAACGTCACCTACAATTGTTACTGTTTTCCTTACGTATAACATCTACACTGAGCTATTAATACTGAAATTTATTGTCTCAGGTAATAATGTTTTCAGTGCATGCGGACTCTGTGGAATCTTTGACATCCGTAGAATCATTACGCCTACTACAGTGCACATATTGCTTTGCGTTATAATATATTTTGTTTGACAGTACTACCATCGTAATGTTTGTTCAATCATAATAAGAAATTGTCAAAATGGCTGAGTAATATCATATGTGGTAAAACACAAACCAGAAAGAAATTGCTGCATACAAGAACATACAAAGTAGTATTCCTATTACTGTTTATTTTCTAATGTTTATTGATGATTAATTGGCGTCAAGTCGAGTGTTCACCTAGAACAGTATCACGAGTTGTCTCTCTGCTATTGTCTATTTCCTTCAGCTCCTTGCGTATGACTGATCTGATCGCTTTAGCAGAGGAGATGTGTCTGGCATACGCTCGAGCAAGACGGCAATACACTACGTATGCACTTATCGTTCTCTGTTTTACCTGAGAGTGTGTCTTCTATTGACATTTACCTTGTACACTGAACAAAAATATAAAACGCCACAATCATTTAGTTGACTAGATCGCATTAAAGTTCTACTGAGTACCTTCTCGAATAACTAACCATCGAGGTGTAGTACCTATCTAACAGTGGAAATGGCTTAACTGTCAACAATTATCCTCTACACAACATGCAGTTTTAAGCAATATAAAGCTATTACAGATAATAAATATATTATAGAGCGAGTCTCAAGTACTTATGAATGTATTAGAATTATCTATTCTTAAACAGATTTTCGTGCTAGCGCCTATTATTACCATGCATAGTGCGTTGTATTGTAGTCGTTCTCTCAGAGATGCTCAATGTGACTGAGGGTGCAGCGTAGTTAGTCAAAGGTAATATGAGGTATAAATTGTACATTGTAGTAGAGTTAAAGTGACTATGCCCATAATAATAAACGGACTAGCAGCAGCTTGTACTAAAGAGGGGGGGTGGGGTGGCGGGTGGCGTTTCTTCCTGTAAAACATTTAAAATCAAAAATGATGGCTGGATTACAGATGTTAGTCTTTTCATTGCACTGTATGCTAGAATGTAGTTCATGTTTTCGAGCGTGAGAACTCGCATTAGCCGTCACGAGCTCAACTTTACGTGTTAGGGTACGTCTTTTAATGGGCTGGAGTTAGAATGCGTCGTTATGATAGTACCCACTAAAGGTACTTCATGTTCTTGGCCTCGTCAGTCTTTAGTCCCGAATTGTTAGTCCGTCTCCTGGGCGATGAGCCTTCTTTATTTCCCATTGGCACCGCTAGACTTACTACGTAGACGCTTCGCAGCTGCAATGTGGTTACTGCTGCTAATTTCGTGTTCGATTTAGCCTAGAAGATAGATGGCACAGTCTAATGTCTTATGCGTGTAGAAAGACTTGAGATTCATTGTGACTGCTCTTTTAGGTATACCCTAGTCATCCAATAGTTATACTACATGGCATGGCTTGATCAGAGGTCCTGGATTACGTCACTGATTAGGTCTATATAGTTCTAAAGCTCCCTTAGTCCTGTGTAGTCTACTTATGCATGCCTGCTTCATCATTTTAGTATACATTGTATTCGTGAGTGAATCTTGATAGCTTTTCTCTGCTAGTAGTTTTCTGCCTTGTAAGCAGGAATCGAAGGATGTGAATATGAAGCTCTTACCTCCGAGTCACATTTAGTCAAGAACGGAGATGCGGAGTGAGCAGACTTTGTACACATCTACTATTGATGTGGGTTCGTATAAGTGTTGCATAGATGCTTTGCTTTTCCCTCTTTTGAGTCCTCACATATATTAAGACATGACCATGTTAATGCAGTATATAGCTGTATAACTGCCTATGTTAAAATATTCCACTCTTTAGCAATTAATCCTCACGCACGGCCAATGCTATGGAGGCTGCGCGCCTCTGGTGCGCACAGCAGTACGATCTGCGCTATGCTTTTCATTATGTTGTAGAGTTCCAGTCATGAGGGTTTCTTCTAACCCCCCCCAAGGGCTTATCATGAGATACTTCTACCTCAGGCGCAGCAAAACTTGAGACTTCCTTAGATTTCGTGCACCAGCTGTTTGTTTACAAAAAATACTTAGACCGCCACCCAGTCTTATCAGAGGCAGCTTTTCTATCCTCGAAAAAGTGTAAAAACCCGCAGCTGTATGTTATTCATGTCATCATTCAGCCACGGACTCGGTGAAACAATAAGAATGTCCCGTTGGGTAGGATGTACGTGCTCGGAGTTCGTCTATTTTATTATCCAGATTGTACATTGGCTAATAGGGTCGATGGTTAAAGGCAGATTACCCACTTCGCCACGGATCCTCACAGGCACCCAGATGTCTACGTCCCCGATATCTGAAGTCTCTTTCTCCTGTGAATGACATGGACGAGGGCCTTGTTCAGGTGTCTGGAGTAAATCTTCGCATCCGACGTGTTAAAGAGAAAAAAATATATTCTGTCCAGTATGGGGTGAGTAATCGCTGTCCTGATATCTAGCAGAAAAACATTATGTCAAAAATAAGTTACAAATAACGAAAAAAAACACACAATTGGTTAGGGACCGTAAACGGCAGCCAATTCCTCCAGCGCCATTATACAACATGCAACAAATTGTCAAAAGTTGTACTGAGTTAAAGTTCATGTAAAGGACGTCGATTAAGCAGCCCTCTGCACCACTCTGATTCAGAGGGGTGGCGTTAAACGCGGAAGACACATTCAGTGAATGCTTTCATTGTACAACCTGACTAGGGTATCCCCTTTCCCTTTCCATATAAGAATAAGTCAAATGAATAAATGTATTAGGCCCTAATCTATGGATTTACTATGACTGGGAATGCACGATATGCATCTGTTGGCACAGATACCTTCAAAAAAAAGGTAAGGCGTGTGGATCAGAAAACCAGTCAGTATCTGGTGTGACCCCATTTTCCTCTCATGGCACACACAAATCTCCTTCGCATAGAGTTGAATCCAGGCTGTTGATTGTGGCCTGTGGAATGTTGTGCCCACTTCTCTTCAATGGCTGTGTGAAGTTGCTGGATATTGTCTGGGACTGGAACATGCTGTCGTACACAGTCAATCCAGAGCATCCCAAACATGCTCAATGGTGACATGTCTGGTGAGTATGCAGGCCATGGAAGAACTGGGAAATGTTAATCTTCCAGAATAGTGTACAGATCCTTGCGACATGGGGGTGTGCATTACCATGCTGAAACAGAAGTCGATGGCGGCGGATGAATGGCATGATAATGGGCCTCAGGATCTCGTCACGGAATCTCTGTGCATTCAAATTGCCATCGATAAAATGGAATTGTGTTCGTTGTTCGTAGGTTATGCCTGCCCATACACATAACCATATATAACCAGTATATACATTATATATAATCAGTAATAGTACACACATTGACCAGAAGTATGTGACACTTGCTCATTCGAACATCCTCATTACAAAATCATTGGGATTAATATGGGGAGTTAGTCCCCCTTTGCTGCCAAACAGCCTTCCAATCTTCTGGGAAAGCTTTCCACTAGAGTTGGAACATTTGACTGTGGACTATTTCCATTCAGCCACAAGAGCAATTAGTGAGGTCAGGCACTATCAATCAATCAATCAATCAATTTTATTATAATAGCCCTTCGTACATCAGCTAATATCTCGAAGTGCTGTACAGACACCCAGCCTAAAACCCAAACAGCTAGTAATGCAGGGTGTAGAAGCCTTCGGTGGCTAAAGGAAAACTCCCTAGAAAGGCCAAACCTACCCATGAGAACCTAGAGCAGGAACAGGGCTATGAGGGCTGAGGCAGCTTTCTGACATCTTCTGGCTGTGTCGGAGAGTGTGAGATTATTTATAACTCAGATGACCTATGCCAATGAGGTTGATATCTATAACTATAGTGGTCGCGATCCTGGATAACGCCATTGAGTTGGTTGCCCAAATATATGCAATGGTCAGATAATCTATGTGTAATACATTTGTTGTGCAGGGCTTGGCTCCTCCTGCATTAATGCGGATCGATCAAGATGCTCTAGAGGTAAAACAAGTACACGTCTGGGGACAGGTGGCGGTTCCATAACCGCAGGCAGAACAGCTGATAAATCTTGAGTGCAGTACAATATGCTAAGCGACTATGGCCTGAGACGCGTACTTGGGTGACTTATTCTGCAAGGAAACATTCTATGAGTCGCGAGGCGGCAGTTTGTAGTGACACGAGGCGCCTCGTCTTACGGCTGTCTCCAGCATGAAGATCACTCCCCCGAGGTGACGAACGCAAGAGATGACGTAAGCATGAAAGGTTTTAACAGTATGTATAGAGGCTATCGCATGAGTTATAGTCATACAGTTAGAGATAGCCCCAAGTTCTAGGATAATCGATGGACTAAGCCATGTCATTAGTATCACATCACGCAACTCTCGACGTAATAGACATCTCGATTGACGTTCTCATTACTTGTAGCCTCAACCCACTCGAACTCACTTAGCGCGATTCTCAATTGAGAGCTGCTATGAACCGACTTACACGCAGGCCTCAGTGCGCGTACATGAGTCGCCGTTACCAATCAACCTCCAGGAGAGTATAGCTCAGTTGATATACCTGTGTAGAGTACTTGCAGACGTGATATGCATAGTCGCAGCTCATAGGCCAGCTTCCGCGCTGCTGTAAAGGGCGTGTATCTAGCTGCACGCGAGACTCATCCACGTGACGCGTTTATTTGCCCTACGCTAGTGGATCCTAAGTGGCTTCTAGGTCGCCTCGAGATGAAGAATTGAGAGAATTGTGTTTACAGCTATTATAGTTATTGTTATGAGAGCTCTCACAGCGATTTTTATAATAATTGTATCATAAATTACAATGCATGCGAGTCACTATATTATATACTCAGTTACAATTACAATGCTCAGTTGTGCTTTTACATAGTCTTCGACTTCCTCGTACGCATAATGTTTGGAAATACCATTGGCAGGCTGACGGTTAACCAAGAGGGAAACAAGAGTATGTCGTAAGAGATTCCCGTAATCGTCAGACACACCGAACAGTGAACAATACGGAATATGCAGTCTAAGGACCTAGTCTAGGTGATGCTCTGTGTGCTAATGTAGCAGTCGACATGTAGGTCGTCATACATATGCTCCAGCAGGTTGAGTCACATCGACGGCGAGACTGGTCTTAAACGGCTCAGGTGTGCAGTACTAGACGATGAAATGCCCACCTACGAGACGCCACGAGCAATCTAGATGAGTGCAGTGTAGGCTATAATATTACGTACGTCCTACAGCGAGAGGCAAACGGGTACATGTACTCACGTGTAGGACGCCCAAAACATCAGCAGTCTTAGATAGGCCCACCACAGATAGGAAGTAAGACAGCAGTGAGAGTAGTCGACTCTCAGGTGTATAAATCCAACCGTCGACCCTACTGCTCCCATGACAGCATCGAGACATACCTGTGCAGTTCATAAATGCTTGGCAGGTCCCTAGAAGACAGTAGCAGAGAAAATGCGGTCAGGAGTGCGACTGTCTGTGCCCGCAGTGCGATAGAGAGAACCCCCGAGTTCAGCCGAGCGCAGACCAACATGTCAACACGGATTCATCACCCTCCACCCACTCTTTTTGCCAATAGCGACACGCTCGGAAGCCACTAGAGGGAAAGATTCCTCGAGAGACGCACCTAACTTTTACAATCCATGAGCGACTAATAGGTCTCTGACTCCCCCGTTACGGGCTGGACGACGTACTCAGCACACGGCTACACACCGGTTCTCTACTAGCACTCAGTGCACAACCAGGAGAGAGTGTCTGCACAACACCAGCTAGCTCAGGATAGTAGTGCAACCGTTCATATAGCCAAGAGCTCCACCCCACGTCATAGATTGACGCACACGCGCTCGCATAGAGTGACAGCGGCAATTGCAAAGTAAGCCACTGCCAAGTTACAGAGCCGAGTGGACGCAGGCCCGCTGTACTCAACAGGTTTAGAGTTGCAGCTAGAATCCTCAGTGGAGAAGAGACGATACCTGGGCCATGCAAGACCGATCAGACAATCAGTGCGCGTATCGTTGCACTCAGAGAGCCGCTTTCACGAGTAGATCACTCTTCACATTCATCCTGCGGTCCAGACTACAGTCACGTGCAAATCCATAACTGGACCTAGTCTGAAGAGATATAAGTCTCATTCAGCTCCTCACCAATCGTGTGCACGTTAAACTGACATCTTCAAAGGTCTGCTCACGACGAGGTGTACATGCACGTCTCATGCACATTTATGGATGTAAGTCGGCATCGAGCATGAGATTGGTTCTTCTTGGCCTCGTTCCCATAAAAATCCTGACGATCAGTTAGTAGTGGGGAGATAAGCACGAGCTCTTACCAGTGCCGACATGAGCCTCTACATGCACTCCTCTAGAATCATGTCTATGTCGACAGATAT
The DNA here is from genome assembly GCF_002910315.2 of Salvelinus sp. IW2-2015. Taxonomy (NCBI): domain Eukaryota; kingdom Metazoa; phylum Chordata; class Actinopteri; order Salmoniformes; family Salmonidae; genus Salvelinus; species Salvelinus sp. IW2-2015. The sequence continues at coordinate 51,001,160 of NC_036854.1, read as the reverse complement.
TTTAAGGCAATTGGCCTGGCAGATCTTTAAACGCTCTTGATCTCTGACTAGCCCGTCGACCAGTATTGAGCGATGGCTATCGATTGATGGTCAGGACCAACACGAATAGAGTACGGCTCAGTTGAAGCGTAACCCATCTGTGAGACGCGTTTGACTAGCACCCGATCTAAACAGTAAAAGAACACTATCGAACATAACAGCCCTTGCCCTCTTAACAGGAAGCAGGTGTAGGGAAGCTATGCACTGGAGCGAGTAGAATATGACGTACATCATTTCCTTGGTCTCTCATATACCTGAGAGGTCTGAGGTGGCATCTGCATCGTTTATCTAGCCTAACACTGAAGTTGTATGATAATTTAGTAGGCTTGGTACTCCGTCGGATAGCGGAAACGTATCCTGAAGGCATCGCCAGTAGTCTAACACTAAAAGTAACAGGAATGCATGGATAAATTTTTCTGGCATCATTTTTGGACAGAAAATTTCTGATTTTTTGCAATGTTACGTAGATGAAAAAAGCTGTCCTGGTTGAAACATCTTATATGTTCGTCAAAAAAGAGAGATCAGGGTTCAAGAGTAACGCCGAGGTCCTTCACAGTTTTTATTGTGAGACGACTTTACAACATCAAGATGAATTGGTCAGATTAACAGAAGATCTTTTGTTTCTTGCGGACTAGACAGCATCTCTGTTTTGTCCGAGTTTAAAAAGTAGAGAAGTTTTCAAGCCATCCACTTCCTTTATGTCTGAAACCACAGGCTTCTACGAGGGCAATTTTGGGCTTCCCATGTTTCATATGAAACTGTTACAGCTTTGTGGTAACGTCCAATAACGCTATACAGACAGCTGGAGTTTAACATATGTTTTCGAATTAACATCCCCAAGAGGTAAACTATTCGAATAGATAGTGAAACAATAGTGGTCCTAAACGAACCTGAGGGAACACGAAATGACAGTTGATTTGGTCAGAGGACAGACCATTCACAGAGACAACTGTATATCTTTCCGCGCGACAGTAGGACGATCGTAAACCAGGCACGAAGCTATGTCGCTGTTAGCCACTCCGCTAGCTTTATGTGGACGCTGTCCTTAGACTTAACAGCACTGTATGTTTGGCTTATCCAGCGCCTACATTGTTCATGTCGAATAAAATAGACTACGAGTGCAGCTCGATTGGATCGGTCAAAGGCTGAGCACTATAAGGTGTCGGGCATGTAGCTAGCCTCGGACGATCACAGATGCAGGTGGCTAGGTCAACCTCGGAACCTACAACAGTGGCGTATGTGCTCATCGTCTTTACATTAGTCAGTCACGTTACTCACTCATGTCGATCAAGTATAGCACGCTCCTCCATTCCATGTGCTATGTATGAAGAGTCTATACGCTACCATGACGTAGTTTACGCATCTTCGTATACATTGTTTGTTCTTCAGATAAGGCTTTGCTGCAGAACCGTAGTGAGTTGTTGCAGCATGATCAGCATTTAGATCAACAAAAATGTCGAGAGCGGAATGGAATGATCTCGACAGATCAGACGATAAGGTCTTTTTAGACTCTTTCCAGGTCAGTGATTATGGCTAATCTATCTTCATTACGATAGGCTATCTTATACACTGCTCTAGATTTTATGAGCTTTGAGTACATCGAAATCCATCGGGCTAAGCGATCTGAGAGCTGTTTATTATAGTTACACATAGTAGGGCATAAGCTGGCATGAATTGCATCACTACAGGCTACGTATGACGCTTGGCCTGGTAAACTCACAGTGATCGCAGATCTGCACATGACTCGAATCGCCTTGTGACTGACAGTCCCGCTGATAATGCGGATTATTCATCGATTGTGTCAAAGGATATAGTACTAAAAACACTTAAAAGCTGATCTCTTCCCGGATTTAGGATCCAGCGCCCACTCCTCTCTCACCCAAATCGACAGAGCTGTGCAGATCTCAGGACAGCCGTATAGTCCTGATGCGTATATTACTCTGCAGATCTCGAAAGAAGCTGAGTCCGCTATTGGCTTATCTAGAAATGGTCTCATAGATGTCCGTTTTCCTCACAGAGTTCTACTCTGAACCTCTCTATTACCATGCTCTTTTGAAGTGAAGCCATCCTCTCTTAGGGGAATGCTCGGCGGTTTTAGTAGTTTCGCCAAAGCCTCCTGAGGCGCTTATCAAAAAAAAGAAGTAATTTTGCTTATTGTGTCTTATTTTCCTCGACTCTCCAAGTTTGAAAAAGGAGTATGAGTCGAGCAAGTCTTAGCCTGAGGACTTCTTCCGGCGAATACTGCTTTACTAGGTAGTTAACAGCATCACTTTTCTCACATAGCTTTGGAGTCGGATATTATTCAGATTATTGTTCACAGTGTGAGAGAAGTGCCATTTACCGTTCCGAACCCTTATCCTCGGAATGCTTGGCCCTATCAAGTCTTGTCGGTGATTTGTCCTCGCTTCTATACCAGGGAGCTACGTTGTACTTCATTGCAAGCAATGAGTGGTTTTACTGTGTCCAACATTTAGGCTGCTAACTGCAATCAACCTAGCTCGGCGCGCACTTCCGCAAGGCTTAGAAATGAGTTTCCATCAGTTGCTGTGGATTCAACTTATTTTTGTCTCTCTGTACGTCCTATGTGGGTAGCATAAGGAGTACTGGGAAGTGTGCAGTCTAAGAGAGATTTTTGCTGTGTCTGAAGGAATTTCCTATAGCCACCGAACTATTTGATGCTCCTTGGTTGGGGTGGCTGAGACCTGAATTATTGTGTGAGCCATATCCAAATACGTAATAATAAATGTTGATTCCGAACTAAGTCTTAGGGAATTTAGGTGGGTGGACAAAACATCGCATTAAAGATTACACAACATTAAAATATTCACATGGACAACAGACTAAGAGTCAGAGTATGACTGTGGCAGTGAGGTAGGTCCAAAGATGTTGCGACAGAACCCACTGAGTCGATTGATTGGCTCCGAAAGACTTATTGGAGTGGTCTGTGGACTTCTCCAATGTGAAATTAACAATCACCAAATTAGGAATTGATCTGCTATGACTACAAGGTCTGATAGGAATTCAGGAACTCAGAGAGGAACGCTGTATATGGCCCAGGAGGCCTGGAAAAACAGGTAGCATAAAAGGATTGAGTAGGCGCAATAGAATTTTCATGACTAGAAGCTCAAAAGACGAAAACGCCAGTTTTTTTTTTGTAATGTGGAAAATTGCTATCGAAAATGTTAGGCAAACACCCTCCGCCCTTTGCGGGATTGCACGGGGGATATGGTCACCTAGTGTAACCAGGAGTGAGGCCTCAATTTAACACAGTAAATTTCATCAGGCTTAAGCCCATTGTTTCAGTCAGGCCAATCACATTCAAAATATATGATCACGTGATTAGTTTCATTGGACTATGACTGCCTTTGAAGTGAGGGATCTAACATTAAAGTACCTATTTTGAGATGTGAGTATCTACGATTCTCTTTCCAATAATGGCAGGAATGGAGACGGCTTCTTTAATCCTATAAGATTGCTAAGGCGAACACCGCCATGTTTAGTTTTGCCAAACCTGGTCAGGCACAGACAAACGTCTCAATGGGTATGCGTGAGCTGACTACACTGACTGTGACTATTGGCAGATCCACTAAGCTTGGGCAGTTGGCCTAACAGCCTGCGGGCCTGGCTTGCACCCTATTCTTCATTGTGGGGCGTAGAGGAGTTAGAGCCCCTATCTATTGTTGTTAGATAAGATGAGAGCACCCCTCCAGCTTAGGATGGAGTCCGTCACTCGCAGCAGGTCATGGCTTGTCCTGTTGTGGGTGCAGTCCAGAAGAGGGCCAATTATTCTACAAATTCTATCTTTTGGGAGGGGCAGAAAACAGTTTTCAACCAGCGGATTGAGTGCTGAGACTCTGCTGTAGAGCTCGTCACTCCCCCTAACTGGGAGGGGGCCAGAGACAATACTCGATGCCGACACATCTTTCTAGCTGATTTACCACGCTGGAAGCTATGTTGCACTTTGGTGAACCTCTGACTTTTTCATCCTACATCGTTGGTTGCCGATGTGGATAACAATATCTCTATACTCTCTACATCGCCAGATTAGCTTTAGCCAGCACCATCTTTAGATTAGCCTTAACGTCGGTGCCCTGCCCCCTGGTAAACAGTGTATTGATCGCTGGGGTTGATTCGCTTTAAGCTAATACTGCGTGTAATTGGAGTCGCCAATGACTAGGGTTTTTCAATTTGTCAGAGCTATGGTGGGAGCCTTCGGCGTCTCAGACCCGTACGGGAGGAGGTAGAGACAATGAGAAAACTCAGACTCAGACTCCGACTCGCTATATAATGGGAGAACGTTTGAAAGTTTCTGTCGGCTGAATGAGCGACACCGCGTTGAGCATTCCAACAGCATTTCCTCCAGAAGCCATGAGAAAGTTGTCGGCTGCGGGGACTGTGCGGGGGATTTATACTAACGTTACTATCCTGTACTTACTGGTGCACAGACGCTGTTTTCTTCCTTTCCTACACTTGAAATTACCCTTGCCTAACGTTGCGTCTTGAAGCTGGGCCTTGTAGGCACAGCTAGTCTCGGCCGTTAAGGCGATCCGTTCTCTGTATATTATGAGTACAGCGACTGCAATAAAACATCATGTTAATGTTACTACTTAGCTTCGGCTGTTGAAGGTGTTGACGAACATGTTCCAGATAAACGTCCGGAGGGAAAAAGTTGAATGAGCGGAAAAAAGTTGCGATGCGAAAAAACAAAAAATTTAAACGGTAATTAAAAACAAAAAACAAAACAAAAAAACGTAAAGTTGTCTCAGCTAGCAAAGTAAAGTAAAGTTGGCAGCAAAACGCACAGCAACAAAACGCACAGCAACACGTCTGCAGATCAACAGGAAGTGGACAATGCATGTTGGGTTCATTAGGCTGGCTGCGAAGTCGGCGTTCCAATTAATTCTAAAGGTGTTCGATGGGGTTGAGCGTCAGGGCTCTGTTGCAGGCCAGTCAAGTTCTTCCACACCAATCTCAACAAAACAATCTGTATGGATCCTTGCTTTGTGCACAGGGGGATATTTCATGCTGAAACAGGAAAGGGCCTTCCCCGAACTATTGCCACAAAGTTGGAAGCACAGGATCGTCTAGAATGTCATTGTATGCTATAGCGTTAACCTTTTATTGGTAAACTCATCCCGGATCCGGAGAGCACCCCCCACAGTAAAAAAAAGCTGACTAGCAGTAGCCTAGCATAGCGTCACAAGTAAATACAAGCATCTAAATATCATTAAATCACAAGTCCAAGACACCAGATGAAGATACAGATCTTGTGAATCCAGCCATCATTTCTGTATTTTTTAAATGTTTTACAGGGAAGACACCAATATGTAAATCTATTAGCTAACACGATTAGCAAAAGACACAACTTTTTTTTCTCCACCATTTTTTCCTTGCATTGGAGCTATCACAATTTCGACTAAATAAAGATATATATAGCACTAACCAGAAAACCAACGTCATAAGATGACAGTCTTGATAACATATTTATGGTATAGCATATGTTGTTAGAAAAGGGTATGTGCATATTTTCAGGTATAAAATCACAGTTCTACCATTGCAGCTTTGCAATCTGAAAATAGGCGTTGGAAGCAAGCCGGAATGAATTACAGAGACCGACGTCAATTACCAAAATACTCACCCTAAAACATTTCTGAAAAATTACACAGCATACAGCAAAATGAAAGACAACATGCTTTGTGGAATCCAGCAATCATTTCTGATTGTTTTAAAATGTTTTACAGGGAAGACCACAATATGTAAATCTATAGCTAACCCACGTTAGCAAAAGAGAGACACCACTTTTTTTACTCCACCAGGTTTTTTACTCCATCATTTAGCTATCACTAATTCGACTAAACAAAGATATTATATAGCCACTAACCAAGAAACAACTCATAAGATGACAGTCTGATTAACATATTTATGGTTTTAGCCATATGTTTTTTAGAAAAAATGTGCATTTTTCAGGTATAAATCATAGTTTACCATTGCAGCACTATCACAAAACTCACCAAAGCGGACTAGAATACTACAGAGAGCAACGTGTATTACCTAATTAATTCATCGAGGAGATAAAAACATATTTCTGAAAAATACACAGCGTTACAGCAATTGAAATACACAGATGTGTGAATCCAGACAATATTCCAGATTTTCTAAGTGTTTTTCAGCGAAAAAACACAATATATTCGTTATATTAGCATACCACATGAGCTAACATCACCCCAGCATTGATTCAAGGCAAAAAAGCGCGATAACGTTATCACCACCCAAAATATATAAATTTTTCACTAACCTTTCTCAGAATTCTTCAGATGGACAGTCCTGTAACATCATATTACACATGCATATAGAGTTTGTTCGAAAATGTGCATATTTAGCATTCACAAATCGTGGTTTATGCTATGTAAATCTGTCAAACATGCATGGCATTCTGTCCGCGCCATCTTGGTAAGGGGCACCTAAGTTTACGATATTTATCGATTAGATTGACTAAAAAAATACAGGTTGGACAGCTAATGAAAGATGCATTGGTTATTAATGCAACCGCTGATTTTTTCAGATTTTTAAATTAACGTTACTAGACATACAGTGTGCGTTACCAGCCGACTAGTTCCGCAATAAATGACCGAAAATGCGTTTACATTTTTCCACATAAATACGGAATAAAATCATAAATAGCTCTTACTTTTGACAGCTCCATCATAATTTGGGCAAGGTGTCCCTTTTGTCCAAAAGTGTTAATCGTTGCTTTGTTGTTAAAACGTCCACTTCAACTTCGGAAAACTAGCAGCTAACATTAGCTACGTGGCCACACACATGTCCAAATCCTCAAAACGCATACTACGAAAATTCAGAAAATAGCAAATATACTCGCATAACTGATATAAATCGGTTTCAAATAACTTCGTTATGATGTTTCTACACCTATATCGAAATTAAATCACAGACTGATAGGTATTTAGCACGATAACAGACTGAGTATCAAACATGCCATTCTGATTGTCCTCTGTTGCGCCTTGGCGAGGCAAAGAACGTACATGTGTCACTCGACATTGCCTTTTTATTAATGTCTGAGAAATCGTGAGGACTCATTCACTTGTCTATTGGTTACTGACATCCAGGGGAGGCGCGGTGAGTTTCATTTCGATCCATAGTGCACACAGAGCTTTAAAACTGATCTGAGACAGGACTATTTTTCTGATGTCGCATGTGTAGTCATGATTTTCGCGTGTGAACAGAGTTCTGGTTCTACTGCACAGACCATAATTCAACGGTTTTTAGAAATAGAGATTGTTTCTATCATGAAGTGTAATAATATGCATATTGTAGAGCAAGAATAGGTATGAGGCAGTTTTAATTTGGAGACGATATTTTCAAAGTGGAACAGCACCCCCTTATATGAGAAAGGTTAAGATTCCTCTTCACTGAACTAAGGAGCCTGGAAAAAAAAGGGCCTAGCCATGAAAAGGGACCTAGGGCCTGAGTCATGAAAAACAGGCCCAGACCTTTATTCCTCCTTCACCAAACTTTACATTTGGCACTATGATTTTTGGGCAGTAGCGTTCCCCTGGCACCAGCCAAATCCAGATTTCATTCGTCAGACTGCTGAGCTTGTGTGGCTGAGCCGTTGTTGTCCTAGACGTATCCACTTCACAATAACAGCTGATGGGGCAGCTCTAGCCAGGCAGAAATTTGACGACTGACTTTGTTGGAAAGGTGGTATCCTATGGATGGTGCCATGTTTGAAAGTCACTTGAGCTCTT
>NC_036854.1:50935685-50993330 GCF_002910315.2 Salvelinus sp. IW2-2015 | reverse complement strand
TCACCTAAAGAACAAAGATTCTCTGGTCTGATGAAACCAAGATTGAACTCTTTGGCCTGAATGCCAAGCGTCACGTCTGGAGGAAATCTGGCACCATCCTTACGGTAAAGCATGGTGGATGCAGCATCATATACTGTGGGGATCAGTAAGGCCATTCTACTGACAATATTTGTCTATGGTGATTGCATGGCTGTGCGCTCAATTTTATACACTCGTCAGCAACGGGTGTGGCTGAAATAGCCGAATCCACTAATTTGAAAGGGTGTCCACATACCTTTGTATATATAGTGTATATCCATCAAAAATTAGGCTGATTCATGATTTCAACTGGTGGAGAAAAGCTGCCTGTCTGTCTCATCCCGACCTGTTCATTGCTATTGGACACAGCGGCTATCGGATTTCAATATTGCGACAATGATAATGTCTAGATCTGTTTTACGATGGAGATCAAGTTTATGAGTTGCATTGCTGGGCCAATGAGACAGTAGTAGTGGTGGTTATGGTGGTGGTGGTGGTGGTGGTACTGCATTGCTAGGTAACAACATAAACAATGGCACTTCTTATGAATGTGCTGGCCATGTGTATGTTGTCTAGTATATCCTGGGCAGGATAGACTCTGACAATGGGAATTCCAAACCAGCCGTTGTATAAAACTAACATAAATGGAGTCACACTATCTGAAATTGTCCAATGAGAAAAGCTTGTTTTCCGATGCAAATGTTTTGCTACAGTGAGTCTCAATGCAAACAACCCTGAAACTACCTTTGAACAGAAGGGTAGGCTAAGAAGATGTGATGGATGTGCTGTTGGGACGTTAAGTAAAACAAAGTACCCAGTACATTTCCTCAGCCACTCCTCAGTAAAAGGCACATGACAGCCTGCTTGGAGTTTGTCAAAAGGCACCTAAAGGACTCTCAGACCATGAGAAACAAGATTCTCTGGTCTGATGAAACCAAGATTGAACTCTTTGGCCTGAATGCCAAGCGTCACGTCTGGAGGAAACCTTGCACCATCCTTACGGTAAAGCATGGTGGATGCAGCGTCATACTGTGGGGATGTTTTTCAGCGGTAAGGACTGGGAGATTAGTCAGGATCGTGGGAATGTTGAACGGAGCACAGTACAGAGAGATCCTTGATGAAAACCTGCTCCAGAGCTCTCAGGACCTCAGACTGGGGCGAAGGTTCACCATCCAACAGGACAATGACCCTAAGCACACAGCCAAGACAATGCAYGAGTGGCTTCGGGACAAGTCTCTGAATATCCTTGAGTAGCCCAGCCTGAGCCAAGCTTGAAGCATCATACCCAATATGACTCAAGACTGTAATCGCTGCCAAAGGTGCTAAAACAAAGTACTGAGTAAAGGATCTGATTTCTTATGTAATATTTCCATTTTGATACATTTTCAAACATTTCTAAAAACCTATTTTTGCTTTGTCATTATGAGCCTAGTTGGTTAAGCCACAGAAAAAGACAGGAACCTTTTTCAGACGAGCGCTCCGATTTCAGAGCACTCGTCTGAGTGTGCCAGAGCGCAGAATAACTGACGTAATTTACAGAATAACTGACGGAACGTCCGTTGAATATGGCCGGTGTCAGAAAACGTTGGCAAAAAAGCGTAATTAAATTGTTGCCAACAACACAGTTGCAGTCACCAATGCTCTGGATAACATAAAAACAGCCTAACCAGCTCTGCTCGGGCCAGTAAAATGGTCAGAGTGAGCTGTTCCCTCATTTGTGTCTGAAAGTAGCTAGCAAGCTAGCCAACGTTAGCCAGTTAGCTTGGGTGCTTGACTGCGTGTAAAATGGTCAGAGTGAGTTGTTCCCTCATTTGAGTCTGGAAGTAGCTAGCAAGCTAGCCAACATTAGCCAGTTAGCTTGGGTGCTTGACTGCTGTTGTTAGGTCAGATCAACCCGACTCCTCGCCCAGAGCGTCCAGTGTGCGCTCTGAACGCTCCGAGGGCGAAATGCTCAGATTTTACGAACGGACAATCTGACAACGCTCTGAATGCACACTATGGCACTCCAGATTGAATTGGCGAACACCCCCGTAGTATAAACCAGCCTTTAGTCTTGAAATCTTTGGTTGTTTAGTACATGGRCTCACATGTGAATCCTTAAAGAGCTGGGTGGCACTAAAGCTTAAGAGGGTGTGAACGATGCTGAATGGGTGTAGACAAAGAAGAGCTCTTCAGTAGGTGCACCAAAACATTCAAGGGCCATTTTCTCAAAAGTGAGGTGTATCAATGTTCAAAGCAGAATTACTTACACTACAGTTGAGGAACAATGGGTATGATACTACTTTTATCCATTGTAAAAAAAACACAATCTCAAATTTTGATACATAAGACCGAATCAAGCCGGTCGGTCACATGTGGAAAAAGTCAAGGGGTCTGAATCCTTCCCGAATGCTCTGTATAACTTCTCTGCCTCTTTCACTGTTTCTTCAGTAATAGAACTATCCGGATTGTTTTCCTTGAGCACCAAATGCACACTGGATGGCAACAAATGATGCAGGGCATGCAAGCTGTGTTTTACCCAGCTAAACAATGCAGATTGAATTTGGACAGCATCTCTAAAATCTTAAAGACATGCATCCACACAGAAAAACAATTGTGATCATTCCTTTCTTTCCTGCTGATGTCAGGAGAAACGGTGAAGTTCTCCTTCTAAGTGGCGCAGCGGTCTAAGGCACTGCATCTCAGTGCTCGAAGCGTCACTACAGACACCTTGGTTCGATTCCAGGCTGTATCACAACCGGCTGTGATTGGGAGTCCCATAGGGCGGCGCACAATTAGCCCAGCATCGTCCAGGTTTGGCCGGTGTAGGCCGTCATTGTAAATAAGAATTTGTTCTTAACTGACTTGCCTAATTAAATAAAGGTCAAAGCTGAAAATGCATCCCAAATGGCACCCTATTCCCTCCCTATGTTGTGCACTACTATTGACCAAGGCCCATCGGGAATAGGGTGCTATTTGAGGCGCACCKTGAAATGATTACAGCTATTTACACTTCATTGCCCTGATGTTAAGGGAAATTAAAACGTCAAGGCACGTATGTATTGAAACAAATAGCTAATTCATCTTCATCAGCTTAACATATTACCCACACACGGTACTGACTTGAATATTCGATGTCTGTAATTCACTTCAACTGTACCATTCATCTTCCCCGTAAAAAGTAATATGTTCAACTTAATGTCCCTGTCACTATCTGCACAATCACATTATGCACTTTAATCATGACTAAAAGCCTATGCAGGGTGTATTTTCTGGCCGGTAACTGGTACATCCTGAAGTTAATTGACTAATGTGTTATGGGTTGGGATGCCTGGGAGATACACAAAGCCTACACTGTGCTAATGGACAACTTATGATCRCAGGGACCCACTCTTGCTAACGCCCAAGAGAAAGAGGTGTAGACAGCTAATTATGTAAAATTCATTATAATATGTAACAGCTTGCATTGTCTACGGGTGCGGATGACTGATGGTGTATTATAGGAATGCACCATTTGTCACGGCTGTTAACAGAAGAGGACCAAGGTGCAGCGTGGTGAGCGTACATTTTCTTCTTTATTCGAAATGACGCCGACAAAACAATAAACAATACAAAACCAAACCGTGAAGCTTAAGGCTATGTGCCATGACAAAAGTCAACTTCCCACAAAGACAGGTGGGAAAAAAGGCTACCTAAGTATGGTTCCCAATCAGAGACAACGATAGACAGCTGTCCCTGATTGAGAACCATACCCGGCCAAAACATAGAAATAGAAAATCATAGAAACACAAAACATAGAATGCCCACCCCAACTCATGCCCTGACCAAACCAAAATAGAGACCTAAAAAGGAACTTTAAGGTCACCATTGTAGGACTATGCAACCACAATGAGGAAGGTTAGATTGAGGGATGTGGCACCCTATACATACATATATACACTCTTACAAAAAAGGTGCTATCTAGAACCTTAAAGGATTCGTCGACTGTCCCCATAGGAAAACCCGTTGAAGGACCGTTTTTGGTTGCAGGTAGAACCGTTTTGGGTTCCATGTAGAACCCTTTCTACAGAGGATTCTACATGGAACTCAAAAGGCTGGAACCAAAAAGGGTTCTCCTATGGGGACAGCCAAATAACCCTTTTGGAACCCTTTTTATAAGAGTGTAGAAGTTTAATGCAGAGTGGTAAAGCAGAAMAATTCAGTGTGCTCTCTGACATTCATAATAGTTCATATGGTAAGGTTCTCTTTGGTTTCCCAGACTTGTGGAATTGATGAAAAGATGAAGGCTAAACCTGTAGACAGACTACATGTTTTGTTATTGCAGAGTGGTGTTTAAAGGTGGTTGGCGTGGTGAGTTACAGTAGGGGTTCTGCCTGTGGGTTCTGGGTTAGATGGTTCTAGATCCGGCTCCAGTCGGCGATGATCTCTAAAGCAGATGCCCTAGGTTTTGGCTCTCAGTACCCCACACTACACAAACTCTGACATCCAGCTATACTTTTCACTGTTCTAAAGTAATAATTTTAGGATTTTGTCCTAGGATTCCGTATGGCTTTCCGCTGCGAGGGCAGGTTTTCATTTCATGTCTGTGAGCAGTTTTCATTCATGGATTGTGAGGCAGTTTCATCACCATGCGACTAATGAGAAGCCAGGGTTTTCCAATTTCCGAATGGATGTGAGGGCCCAAGGTTTCCATCTCCTGCATGTACAGCAACGCACCAGGTCAATCAATTTCATGATTCGAGGGCCAGTTTCCATTTCCATGATGTGCAGGTCCAGTTCTTACATTTCATACGTATACCAGGCTTAATTCTATGATGTTGAGCCAGCAGCTACACTATTCATGGATAGTGAGGGCAGTTTTCATTCCCATCGCTGTTCGAGGCACCGTTCATTTCATGATTTGAGAGGCAGTGCTTCTCATTTCAGCATGTTGTGGGCAGGTTCATTCCTTACGGAGACCAGGTTATCATCTATCCGACATAGGACGTGGGGGCAGCGGTCATTTCATGCAGGACGTGAGGGCAGCGGTTCATTTCATGGACTGAGAGGCAGGGTTTCATTTCATTCTCCTAATCTCTGTTTTATATTTAGTGTTCAGTCCTTGACCTTTCCCTCTTATGCTCTCCTGGTAGTATAACTTCTCTCAGCCAATGTTAGAGGCAATCGTGGATTTGAAAAAACAACAAAGCTCATCTATAAATTATATTCTTCAAAAATCTATCGCTAATATATCATTAATTTAAAAAAATCCCAAAATGGATCCCCAATCCCTTTTTAAGACCTTCCCTCAGTTGAGGTGGAAGAGGTTGATAGTGAGCACAATGCCTGAATGGGAGAGAGTGGAGAGGAGTGTGAGAGAGGTCCAGCTGAGAGCGGAACACAAACCCCACGATCTGGAGTCACAACACGCTGAGGAGCAGGGGTGTGAGCTGGATCAACAGATGTGTGTGGTGTGTTGTGTTGTCGTGTGTGTGTGTGTGTGTGGTGTGTGTGTGCGTGATTGTTCTGCTGTGGTGAATGGCTGTGGGGTGTGCTGGGACCTGTGATGTGTGATGCTTGTGGTTTTTGTGCTGTGCCGTGCCGGCGCTCCGTGGCGACTATGGTTGTGTTAGACTGTTCATGTGGTGTCGTTAGCATAAAAAAAAAAACAGAAAGTCTGTCTGTCTGTGGTATGTGCCGTGAAGCTGACACACAGAAAGAGCCTCACACTTCTTGACAAGCACGGAGGATCAGTTTTCTGATCCGCCCCAGTCTCCTCAGCTGTAGAGGTCCAAGGTCTAGTCAGACTGGATACTGGGAGGCAATGGTGGGGTGTGGGCAGCTCTCTGTTCCCTCCCACTTCCTAACACTGTTCATTCTTTAATACTGTAATACTGTATGTGTTCAGATACTGTGTGATGCGGCTTTGAGGAATCTTCACTGTCACAGTTTAATGTCATCCTATGATAAATGTTCATATTCATGACACTGGCACAGGATTGGTAATCGAGTTTGATTTCCTGCCTCGCTGTCATACACCTTATCTCATAGACCGTGGCATTTCTTAGACTAGGAAATTATTCTAGGAAATGGTTGCATGCATTAAATTATCTTTGATTATCTTTGATCATTGAGATGGTGCAATGGCACCCATAGCATTTCACCGGCTCATGTAGAGTATGTGGCAAATTTACATAATGTGGATCCTATATAAATTCATATCACACCTCTCACAGTGAATTTAAATGTTTCATAGTTGCTTAACCCCAGACTGCTTCTTACTCTTGCATTATGCAAGAAAAATTCAGACATTGAGTAAATTCACTTTTCAAATGAAGATGATCTAGTAATGAAATATAAACTGGAAAGTAAAAGTTACATTTGTCTATAAACCTGTGTAATAATCGCTAATGATTATTTCGGAATATCTGATTCACATTCTTTACCAGTATTGAGGTTAATAGTGGTTGTTGTTGTCAGGCAGCTCTGAGCTGTGGGCATAGAGATCCTATAATTCATATAATAGACATAGGGATTCTGTATGTAATTCTCTGGCTGTGGGGATATTCACAAACCACAGACAAAACAGAGGTCATAATGTGTCATAATGAGGTCATATCTCTCTTCTCTCTCTCTCTCTCCCTCTCTCTCTCTCTCTCCAGATGACACCAAGATTGCTCTGCATCTTAAAGACAATGGAGGTAAGCCTCTGTTTTCCCATCCTATATATCCCCTTCCCTGTTCCTTTGACTATTCAGTTGTTGTGTTTTTCTGTGTAGATGCATGTTGCGTTTATATCCGGGGCTSTGTTTACATCCGAGGCTGCTGTCTGTGTATTTACTGCTGACAGATTGCTCTGCTTTCTGGGGAGGACAGGCCAAGGGAAGGAGCAGCTCATTGGAGCCGTATTGAAGCACCTCATCCAGAGGCTGATTTGAAATGGCTAACTATACCAKGTTTTGGGATTGGWCTGATCAATCATGGTGTCTYTGTGTGTCTCCCAAAARGGCATCCTATTCCCTTTATAGTGCACTACTTTTGYCCAGGGCCCATAGTGGTCCACTACATAGGGAYTAGGGTGCCATTTGGGATGCAGCCTTTGTGGGTGTTAGGGAGGGAGAGGGGGTCATAGTTGCCTTAGGAACACGAGAGATTCATAGTTGAAGGAACGCCATCAACATACACGCAGACTGAAGCTCGATGTGAATGTCAGCAAGTTCTTGGAACCACTGCTCTCAGAACTGATTAYCCCAAATTAAAACATCCTTAATTTMCCCTCGTTGCCTCCGAATTAAATAAATAGAACTATGAAAAAACACAATTTGGAGTGCGGACCCTTGACAAATGAACTCAATGTCATCAGGAATTTAAGGGGGATTCCAGTATGAGGGGTATTTCAGAAGAGGCGGGTGTGGTCAACAATCTCACACACATTTCCATTTCAACAGGATGTAGGTACTACTGGTATATGGTCGACTCTGCTACGCACACACCTCTACACAGCAGGTTATCTATTTAACAAAATTAAATGTTTAAATAACATTTTCTGCTGATTAGCTACACCCTGTGTGTGTGTGTGTGTGAGAGAGAGAGAGTGTTAGACTGACATTTGAATTCCAAAATTAGTCTCAACTCCATCACTTCGTGAGTAAACCACACAAATATTTAATTTCCTCCCAGAGAGGAATTGGAAATCTGTGTCTCTTATCGTCCTTACCCAAACATTGCCTATCTCACTCGCTGGCTCGTGGCACAGCCTCTTCCCAGATGTCGGACAAGACGAAATCTCTGCGTGCCCATTTTCATTTGGGAGAAACCAGACCTGTTTCACAGMATGCGTCCCAAATCGCACCCTTTGCTCTGTAGTGTGCACTACTTTTGACCAGGGCTCATAGGCTCTGGTCAAATGTAGTGCACTATGCAGGGAATATGGTGCCGTTCGGGACCTAATCACTGTGTGGGAAGCGTGCTGGGAAGGGATTTGGGCCTACGGTGAAAGCCAAAAGGGATGGAGGGAATGAGCCAGTGTGATCATACTGAAACCACAGAGCCGAAGGCTGCTGCAGCCCAAACCACACCATGTCTTTAGGTGCACACTGCATGTGACCGATTACAACCACAAACCAGCCATGTGACTATATGGAGAGGCTGTCTAAAGTAATGGTGGCTATGGCTTGGCTGGTGTAGCGCTAATGCCGCAGACTCCAGKACACGTCTAGGTTGAACAGCATAAGTTGGCAACCGGTCTACAGCCTCTAGCTTTTCCCACTGTCATCCACTCTCACCATCTGTTCAATAGCATTTGAAAACACTACACGACATATATACACAGTACTTCGAGTGACGTTAGCTGCGGATTTAGAATTTGACATCTCGTGCATCTCATCCACTCCACTCTGCACCCGTCGTCTCTCTGCAGCGCCGCCTAGCTTTGCGCTTGGACACACGTTCATATTTTAGCGTGATCTCTACCAGATCCAGCAGTGTGCGTGTCCTTCCACCTTGGGAAACACGGGAGCACGGCAGAAAACGCTAAGGCGATTAGCCCCGGCTAAGTGATAAGATGAGGGAAAATCAGGACGCGCCCTACGGTCTCACTGCAGAGGCCACTCGAAGGAAGACAGGACACTCCTTATCCTCCAAGCAAGATGAGAAGAAGTATCTCTCCCTTTGGGTTGTGTCTCCAAAGGCAACCCGTCCACTGTATCATGCACTATTGGCCCTGGKCAAAAGTAGGGCTATATAGTGAATAAGTTGCCATTTGGGAGACTATGTGTTGATTAGCTTCGCTAGGCACGTTAGCCAGGTGAGAGGATGGCTGTGGCCCTGTGACACCGTGCTGTCAGTAATGTGACGCTAAAAGCGTAGCGTGGTCTGGGTCCACGCGGTCATTCAGTTCATCTTCTCTGCCCAACCTCTGTGTTTTGCTGTCTGAAGGCTAAGTAAGTACAGCAGGTTTTATGTGCTGAGAACATTTATGAGGAGAATGCTGATTGGTTGACCATAGGGAGATGGTTCGAACTCCAGCCATGACCCCCACGGTCCAAGTCCCATTCATGTAGCTGTGTCCTGATGTGACTTTGCTTCATTATACTGCAGAAACTGATGTAACCTTGATTTCAATGGCTGCTTTGCAAATAGCACCCATATATAGTGCACTACTTTTGACCAGAGCCCTATATAGAATAAATAAGGTGCCACTTGGAACACGGCCCATACCTTTCAAAGCCATGCATGCAGTGTTAAAGGCATAGTCATCCACTTTCATGATCGAGACACTGACTATGTTTTTCAGGCTATTGTTTTTGCCAGCTGAAAGCTGTGTGACCCGACGTGAATAACATGTGGATTCATTCACACCCCTGTCTCTGCCYCCAAATGGCTTAGATGTGCCTCTTGCTTACCCACACCCAAGGAAATCTCCTTCCACCCCTCCAACAGATGAGACCAGATTAAACTGTCAGTCAGATGAAACCTGGGTCTGTGTCCCAAAGGGCACCCTACTCCCTATAGAGTGCACTACTTTTGACCAGAGCCCTGTGAAATGCCCCTATGGGCCCTGGTCAAGCGTAGTGCACTATATAGGGTGCCATTTGGGACACAYYGTAGCAGTGTTTTCCACAGCAGTAGACTGGTCTGTGAGGTTGTTATGGGGTTGTTGGTTAGCCACGCTGGGCTGTTGATTTCTCTTCCCTTCTCACTCTGAGCACTGGGCAGGAGACCCCTGCAAACACTTCAGACCAACAGCCTAGCCTAGCCGCTACTGCGGAGCAGCTGCCTCCAACTGTGTGAGGCTTGGCAGTTGGACTCTGTACTTTTCTCCCAAACACAGACAAATTGCCTTCCAGGGGAAAAAGTGAGAAAAGAAAGGGGCTTTCCAGCTCRAGTTTCACTGCTGGTGGTGTTTTTTGGGCGTCAGTTAATATTTCTAGACAGTTTAGGTTTTATGACGTAGTTGAAAGGGGATTTTTGCTTGAGCCAAATGGGTCATACACTTCCTGCTAATGAGAAGGGGATGAATGCGAAATGAGTCAATGAGGGACTGATGAAGGATTTGCCCGATTCATTCTAACACAGTGGCTAAGACATTTTGTAAGGAGAGATTTTGAGTAGTGCTGTGGTGGGGGTGAAATCGTTATGCTCTGAGACAAAGGGCTCACACAAACACTGTGTCTCAAGCGCTCTCTCATGCATGCACGCGCACACTCACACGCARACACACACACTTATCCATCCACACACGATAAAAGTCCCAATCCTAGGAACATATACATTACACATATACATTGAGTACAGTTTCTGTTAATGTACAGTAGGCTACCTGCTTWTGTTTTGGTGTTCTATAAGGCTAGCATAGTCCTAAATAAATAGTGGGTTTGGATGGTCGGGGCAGCGGTGTTAACAGCACCATAAAATCCCTGTACAAGACCCATTTAACTCTACACTCTTAGAAAAAAGGGTTCCAAAAGTGTTCTTCGGCTGTCCCCATAGGAGAACCCTTTTTGGTTCCGGGTAGAACCCTTTTTGGTTCCAGGTAGAACCCTTTTGAGATCCAACTAGAACCCTCTGTGTAAAGGGTTCTACATGGATCTCAAAAGGGTTCTACCTGGAACCAAAAATGGTTCTTCAAAGGGTTCTCCTATGGAGATACGTAGCTGAATAACCCTTTCAGGTTTTAGATAGCACCTTTTTTTCTAAGAGTGTAGAAAGGCGGAGTGAGTAATTTTGACCCATCATGAATTTAACATTGAAATATCTCTTCCATTTTTAGTCATTGACTTTTCCTAAGGAAGTCTATTTAACATGTTAGTTGTTAGAATGTTGATATCACAAGCAGAATTTGTGTTACAAGCAGMTTTAAGAGGACATGTAAAAATACAGGTCACATACAGGTAAGACGTTTTGATTTCCATTTATACTGAACAAAAAATATATATACGCAACATAAACGCAGCACCTTCTAAAGTGTTGGTCCCATGTTTCATGAGCTGAAATAAAAGATCCCAGAAATGTTCCATACGCACAACAAGCTTATTCCTCTCAAATGTTGTACATTCATTTGTTTACATCCCTGTTAGTGAGCATTTCTCCTTTGCCAAGATAATCCATCCACCTGACAGGTGTTGTGAGGACAGACGGTGGAGACGAGAAGCAAGTACAGGGAGTGAACATTTAATGAAACACGGACATGAACAGAATACGGACAGCGTCTGGACAGGGGAAAACAAAACGACATTACTGCTAACACGGGGATGAAACAGAGGAAACAGACAGATATAGGGAAGGCAATCAAAACGTGAAGGAGTCCAAGTGAGTCCAATGAGCGCAGATGCGCATAATGATGGTGACAGGTGTGCGTAATGAAGGGCAGCTTGGCGCCTTCGAGTGCCAGAGAAGAGAAGTGGGAGCAGGCGTGACAGTACCCCCCTCCCCCTCTAGCACCTGGGCGAGCCTAACGGGCTGGCCAAGGCGCGGAAGCCCGACGAGCCGGCGGAGGCGAAGGGAGCCCGACGAGCCGGCTGAGACGTGGGAGCCTGAGGAGCTAGCTGAGGCACCCCCTGGTTCCTACGGCAGCGGCACCTGAGGCATGACGTGGGCTGGGTGCCTGCCGAGCCAACCGAGGCAAGGAAACCTCTCGAAGCCAGCAAAGGCGTGGAAGCCCGACGAGCCAGCTGAGGCACCCCCTGGTTCCTACGGCAGCGGCACCTGGACCCGACGTCACCAACAAAACAAAAAACGAAAACTTCCCTGAAGCTTCGAATATGGGTATCAGCATTCTGTGAGGACAGACGGTGGTGACGAGAAGCAAGTACAGGGAGTGAACATTTAATGAAACACGGACATGAACAGAATAAGGACAGCGTCTGAACAGGGGAAACAAAACGACATTACTGCTAACACGGGGATGAAACAGAAGAAACAGATATAGGGAAGGAAATCAAAACGTGAAGTCCAGGTGATGCCAATGAGCYCCGATGCACATAATGATGGTGACAGGCGTGCGTAATGAAGTGAGCCTGGCGCCCTCGAGCGCCAGAGAGTGGATTTTTATTTATTTATTTAACCTTTTATTTAACTAGGCAAGTCAGTTAAGAACTAATTCTTATTTACAATGACGGCCTACCCTGGCCAAACCGGGACGACGCTGGGCCAATTGTGCACCGCTCTATGGGACTCCAAATCATGGCCGGATGTGATGCAGCATGGAAGCGGGAGCAGGCGTGACAGGTGTGACATATCAAGAAGCTGATTAAACAGTATGATCAATCCACAGGTCCACCTTGTGCTGGGGACAATAAAAGGCCACTCCAAAATGTTCCGTTTTGTCACACAACACAATGCCACAGATGTCTCAAGTTTTGAGGGAGCGTGCAATTGGAATGCTGACTGCAGATCTGTTGCCAGAAAATGTTATGTTAATTTCTCTACCATAAGCCGCCTCCGTCGTTTTCGAGAACCGGCCTCACAACCGCAGACCACATGTGTCCATGGGAGCCTAGGACTTCCATATCCGACTTCTTCACCTGCTGGATCGTCTAAGACCAGCCACCCTGACACCTGATGAAACTGTGGGTTTGCACAACTGAAGAATTTCTACACAAACTGTCAGAAACTGTCTCAGTGAAGCTCCTCACCAGGATCTTGACCTGACTGCAGTTCGGTGTCGTATCTGACTTCAGTGGACAAATGCTCACCTTCGATGGCCACTGGCACACTGGAGAAGTGTGCTCTTCATGGATGAATCCCGTGAAAGGCGCAATGTGGGCGAGCGGTTTGATGTCACACCAGATACAGACTGGTTTTCTGATCCACGCCCCTACCTTTTTTTTAAGGTATCTGTGACAAACATATTGTAACGTCCTGACCAGAGTTCTTATGTGTTTTGCTTGTTTAGTGTTGGTCAGGACGTGAGCTGGGTGGGAATTCTATGTTGTCTGTTTCTGTGTCCAGCCGAATATGGTTCTCAATCAGAGGCAGCTGTCAATTGTTGTCCCTGATTGAGAATCATATATAGGAGGCTTGTTTTGTGTTGGGATTTTGGTGGGTGATTGTTTCCTGTCTCTGTGTTTTGTCTGCACCAGATAGGGCTGTCTCGGTTTTCACATTTGTTATTTTGTTACTTGTATTAGTGTTACCGTTTATTCGTCTAATTAAACATGTTGAACACTAGCCGCGCTGCATTTTGGTCCTCTCCTTCACCTATGGAAGAAAACCGTGACACATATGCATATCTTTATTCCCAGTCATGTGAAATCRATAGATTAGGCCCTAATACATTTATTTCAATCGACTGATTTCCTAATATATAAACTTTTATATTTGTGTTTAGTGTAGTATCAGAAAGAGCATATTCTGAAGATTGCCAAATAACTCTCAATATTGAAGAGATTAGCTCTATTTCAAAATATAACTTTTTCCAAGACTTAATCCCACTCCATATCCCTTAATGGAAATGGTGTTATTTGCTGGCACTACCAGCTGCTTTGACTACATGAAAAAACCCACAAATACAGCAACACTGTAGACGATGTACTATCAGATCATTCAGAATGCAAATAAGATTTTTTGGTCTGTATGACTAAGAGATACTCTTTGCAATGACGTTATCTTGATACCTGTAGTACTTTGTTTTCCTTTTGCTCTCAGCCCTAAACCTGGCACTTTGTGGTCCTTGCATGGTTGAATGTGATTACAGGTTACAGATCTTTTTTTGTTTACTCAACTTTTCGGTCAAAGTGTTACCTGAACTTTTTTGTTGGACCAAACATTGCTCTAACACGAGAAAACGTAGGCCTAAATGATGTGTCAACTAGAAATTATTATTTTGGCATCTTACCTAAAATTTAAAAAAAAGGCTGTAGAACTGGTTACACACACACACGCGTTTTCTCATGTTGGAGCTAAGTTTGGGCCAACTAAAAATGTTCAATTCAGGTAACACTTTGACCTAAAAGCTGAGTAAACAAAAAAAAACTGTGTAACCAATTAATAATAATTGGTCGAAACAACTAGATTTGTGGGCTTTTTAATTTTTTTTTTACAGTGTATGTTAATCATCAGTGATTGGCCACGCTCTAGCAAACAGGTTTGATTAGCACTCTGGACCTCCCTGTTTTCCTGTGCGATTATGGAGATCAATAAAGCAGAGAGCCATGAGAGAAGGAAGCTGGCTGGGGCACTGATGAGTGGCTAGTCACTAATTAAACCAAGAAAGAGAACAGAAAAGAAAATAAGAAAAATACTGTAAATATATAAATATATGATCTCAATAAATAAAAAGATCCAGGAAGGAACGTTGCCATAAATCTTTGGGAGATGAGAGATCAAAGCTGTGGCCATTTGTTTTGTAATCACTTCATTAGCTCACTCCTGCTATGATCGATGGGACAGCTGCTGCGACTCTTTCTCTCTCACACACACTGGAATCAGACATAAGAATGTAGAACAGAGTGTTCCAATGTACTTGTTCCATGTGATGCTGTGACTGAGTGAACTGCTTGCCAATGCTATCTTATTATCAGGTTAGTTGTAGTAGTAGTAGTAGTTGTAGTTTTAGTAGTTGTAGTAGTTCTAGTAGTTTTAGTAGTTGTAGTTAATTAAGTGATAATGCCTTCGAAGCCGGTGTTTGCAGGATACATTAGCATGTGTGTTCTTAGGCCCGAGACTAAGTCAAACCATGTCAATATATCCTCCAAACACTGGCTTCGAGGGCATTACCACTTTTATACAATGGGTTACCAGCATATTCAAATAAAAACTGAATTTGTATTAATTTATTCATATGATTTCATCCTTCCACGAGATATAGTCCCAACACAAATCTAGGGTTGCTACCTAAGCTGGCTTGTCAGTCGTTCGTTCTATCGGTTCGATGGCCAGAGACACAACACATTTGTTAAAGTGTTTTTGTTCCAAATCGATGAGCGCGACCCAGTCGTTCGTTCTAAATGTTCCGTTGCCATGATGGCTGGCAACATTCTCATCCCTTGCTTGCTAGCTAGCCAACTTTGGCGAACACAGTCACGTCAAACAGCGCAGTCAAAATAACAGCAAAGGCGTTGCATTTGCGTTTGTTTAAGCTGTTTTCTAGTGATTCATTGTGGACACATCCATAAAAATGAGCTAATGATGCGCGATTTCACCAGGCATAGAACATTTGCTCTCACCCTGGGTAGGGCTTGAACAGTTTTGTAAAGAAGAATGGTGAAATATTGCCATATCTAGGTGTGCAAAGTTGGTAGAGACCTATCATAACAGACTCATTGCTGTAATTGCTMCCAAAGGTGCTTCCACCAAGTATTAACTCAGGGGGTTGGAGACTTATCCAATTATGACATTTCATTTTTGTATTTTTTATATATTTTTTCACAATAAAAATGAATTATAAGTGGAGTATGGTGTGTAGATAAGTGGAAAATCCTTTAAATGGATGAAACTCAGGCACTGACACAACAAAATGCGAAAAAAAAGTTCAAGGCTGTGTAAACTTTGTATAGGCACTGTATATCAGTTCTTGGCAATATTCTGGGAATGTTCAAAAAAAAAAAATATTGTACACATTAACATCATTAAGCTCAAAATTCTGTTCTCAGAACGTGAAGAAAACTTTCCATAAAAACCACAAGAAAACGAAACATTCAGATAATGTTCTAAGAATGTGATTTAAAAGCATATACAGTCCGTTCTCAGCATCAACAAATCTCTCACTTTCCTCTATCTTGTTAAGTGTGTTCAGGTGTGTTGACCGCACTGAGTAATTGGCCACAAATGTTTTTAATGAACGTTTGCTTCTTTTGAAAATGGGGTCTGTTTGAATAGACTAAAATGAACAGCTTTGRATGCATAAAAAAAATGAGATGCTCGCTCCATCCTGGTGTCGCAGTGGACTAATTCCATGGATAGAGAACCGAAGATCAGAGGTTGGAATTGATTGATCATAAGTCATTGATGCCGTGTCTCAATAAACAAGACATGTGTTTGCATGATTCATGCCTGAGGAAATCTATTTCCATGTGTCCCATCTGTACTTAGAGTTATAAAAAATGCATTTATTATTGAAAAATTATGTGAACGTTTTAAGGAAGTTATTCGAAAACTTCCAAATAATTTATCATTTCCATTCTCAGAGCATGAATAAAACCTCCCAGGAAAACTTAAGGAACCAGAGTAAAACGTTTTTCAGAACCTCCCTGCATCCAAATAAGAAGCGTTCACTTCTGTTATCAGCACGTTTAAAAAAACGTTTCGTTTTACCGGTCCCACAACCAATGTGAAACCATAATACAGTGCATTCTCACAACTTCCAAGGAACCAAATGTGCTAACTGTTCACACTGCAGGCCTTAATGCTGAAATCAGTTTTGTTTCTCAAATACGTTTTGGAATACTGACTGTCCAAACAGCGAGTTACAAGTGACCAAATCAGATTTGTGTGTGATAAGACAGCAGTCATTTGCTGACATAGTAACGACAGGTGTGTGGGCAGCGGTCTAGGCTGATTGGTGGCACGCGTGCTTCCTATCACTCAGAAGTGATGTGGCAAGTTACGGTGACAACAATGCCTGCCATGGACGTTTTCTCGTTACTTTGAATGTTKAAAAAACATAGAGCGAGAACACCTTTAAAGCCTCAAAGGATAAGATAAAAAAACMAGTCATTTTTGGCTAGCAACAGCAGTGACCTAGCTAGCTAGTTGGCAGTTTAGATTTCAAGCACAGTCATTCACTAATTTGTTTGTAAACAATTAACTAGCTACTTAGCTACCACATGTTCTTGTCAAACTGTCAACAGAGTAGCTAGCAAGCAACAAGATATGCCAAATAACAGTCTAAAAACCATTTGAGGATAAAACAAACTCGATTTGACCATTCAGAAACAAGTTGCATGGCCAGGAATAGGAATCGGATTTGTATCCGACTTCAAACCACCTAATAAGGTGGTTTGAAATGTGGCTTGAAATATCCGATTCCATGTGCTTTTTGTCAGTTCAGTCTGCAGGAAAAAGAACAGATTCGATTCGCATATGCAAAAAATTGGGATTTGAGTCACTTCAAACTGCCAATGTGAACAAGGCTTTAGTGATTCAGAACACATGAATTCACTGGTAGCCAATTTGACTCTGTCAAACCAGGCCTTCAAGATGACAGTGCACATTCCTTAAGGCTCTCAGTAGGAGAGCCAATCATTATGGAGTCTCCTCTCCATACACCCATCTTATCAAACTGGACTGTCATTACTGAAGAGTGCCTGATAACTTTCGATATCTCCATCCATAGATGCATCTCTCCTCCTATCCAACAACACCATGAGCTAACCTTGGTTTGGGATTATCTCTTGTGCCTCAGCTGTAGCACATTGCTCATGAATAGCTAAACAGGTTACGCCACAACGTTGCTAATCTCCTCCTTCCAGACACTCACACACACACACGCACGTGCGCACACACACACAGGCATTCAAGCGCAGTGTCGGCTAACGGCTGAGCCAGATCTGGAATGTTCCATCGTTTTCAGAAAGAAAGAAAATCTCTTGTTAGTTGACGGTAAGGATTAAAGGATAATATTCTAGGTTTGTTTTGTTTTTGGAACAATAGGAAAACACAATTAACTTTCTGGGTGGGGGGGGGGCGGGGTTGAAACTTGAACCTGGCCACTTTTCGTTTCTTGCATGGTTCAATGGTTGAACGGTAATTGCCACCAGAGTAAGTATGATTAGACTGAGGCTGAACAAGGCCGTGCATCATGACATTTGGTCAACTTCATTGTTGATCACAAGCGGCAGGCGTGTTTATTAAGACAGAAGCCCTAGTGACAACAGGAGAAGCAGAGACCAGCAGCACCCACGAATGACGAGTGTCCCCTACTGTTCAATAGTAGAAATGCAGTGAAGGTCTGTGTTCAAGAGAGAGATTCTAAAGTGGGTTTTCCTGTGTTACTTCTAGCGATGCCAAAGGAGAGTGCTGCAGAGAGGAAGGACACACACCCACCGCACACTAGCCTGATCCTGGGCATTCTCGTGGTCTTGCTCATCATGGCAGCCGCAGCCCTGGTCACTGTCTACATCTACCACCACCCTACATCAGCCGCAAGCCTCTTCTTCATCGAGGTGAGTCTATAATACCACTATGTGGCTATCTCAACATTCAWACGGTGTGCTGTTCAATCCCTGTGTGCTCCCTTCTCCCTGAATCTCCTCTTCACCTGTCTCTAATGGTGTCTCATATGTCTGTCCAGAAAGCATACAAAATATGAAAGAAGAGTGACTCTCCCCCATAACTGTCAATCAAGCTTATATACAAAGACATGTATTGCTTTGACTTGTCAACAGTCCATAAGTAACCACTGGATTTAGAAGTCCCTTCGTTCTGGACTGTCTTTACCGGTTGGTCAGTTATGTCCCCTGAAGTACCTTAGAACAGCAGGCTGAGACCCATGCTAGCCTAAGGGTAGTACAGTATTACAACTGCTTGTGAGGGAGTCTCTCTCTCTCTCTCTGTCTCTCTCTCTGCCTCTCTCTCTGCCTGTCAGGTTTGATTATGATGTGTGCTTTCCTAACCTACCCCAGCAGATGCTTCCTTCCAAGGTCAGGCAATATGTCTGCCAACCACTAGACGCCCGTACGTCAGGGTGGAATAACAAACTACTCCCACTGTGTTTCTCTGTGTGCATCCCTAATTACACCCTATTCCCTATTTAGTGCACTACTTTGTCGACAGGGCTCTGGTCAAAAAATAGGGTACTATATAGGGAATAAGGTGCCATTTGGGACCAAAGCTCTATCAGGCCCTCCACAACAAAAAAAAGTAGAGTCATAATCTGGTCAGCGTTCATTACACTTTATCCCTGTTTCTCCAACTCATAAATATGCATGATTACTTTCACAGGGCGCAGGCAGTGAAACATGGCTCCACATGGTTCTTTGATGATAAATGCCTACGAAAGCTTTGGCAATGAATTGGTTTTGGTTTCATTTGTACCGTTTGGACGTCGTAATGAGACTGATTGATGTTTAAACCTCGAGAAAAATAAATGACAAATGCGCAATCTTCAAGGTCATTATCGCACAACGAGCCAATCCCTCATCAAGGAACAATTTTCTCTGAGAGAATCAAATGCTTCTCCCTCGGAGCTCTCATCACTCACTGAGTGGTTTAGTACATGGCACATATCAAACGGCGAGAGCGTGTCAATTAATGTCATGACATTTACTCCCAATACATCTGTTTCAATCACGCATACCTAAGAGGTTATTAACTCTGGAAACGCCATATATTATATTTCGCTGTAATACAATGTGCTCGCTTGTTTCTACCGCTATACATCCATATGTAGCTCCGGGGGGAAGTTCTCCCTAGGTACAGATCTAGGATCAGCTTCCTCCTCTCCCTAATCCTAACCTTAACCATTAGTGGGGGAAATGCTAAACTAACCCAGGATCAGCGTTTAGGGGAAACAAGAAGAACGTGACAGCTACAGAGAGAGCTCAGCTGAAATAGGGTGTAGCACAGTGACCTAAACCTGGGCACAGGTCAGTAGCATTGCAGACCTTTGGCCTTTGACCCTAGTCTGTCACCTCAATGACCTCTAATCCCTCTCCCCTTCTCCAGAGACGTCCCAGCAGGTGGCCGGCCATGAAGTTCCGGCGAGGGTCCGGTCACCCGGCCTACGCGGAGGTGGAGCCCGTGGGCCAGGAGAAGGAGGGCTTCATTGAGTCTGAGCAGTGCTAAGGGGCATGCACCGCTCCCCCCCCCCCCCCCCCCATGCGACTGATTGACGCTGGTCTCTTGTTTTGTCGATTCAAACGCTCACTGTCAATATTGTGAAATGAGATGAGAAAATCGTGGCGGTGTCACTTTGAAATCCCATGCTTTTTATCTGGTGGTCTGAGAGTAGGCCTCGTGTTTGGTGGACTACCACGGTGAACCTTCAAACCTGGCTTGTTCAACAGAGAGCTGATCTGAGAGCTGCTGAGGGAGGGTCACTGCCAGAGGGACTGTGCTGTGGGGAAAACCTTAAACTGATTTCAAGTCAGTTCTTCGTCCAAGCCCAAAGTCTTCGAACACTTCACACTCACGGTGGTGAACGTGACTGACTTCTCGGGGACAGAGGGAAAGTTACGGTGTCATTGAGTGGGTTGTACAGTGTGACTGCCCTACACTGGTGGTGTGTGATGTGAGGGGGGAGTAGTAGGAAGAATTATACAGTATATTTTTCAGAAAGAATACAGAGTATGTGAACAGAGATCTTGACTTTAAATGTTGGTGAGGCTGTATAGGCCTTTATATATCCTTTGGGGTTTTTGCTAATTTACTGTTCATGTTTTTCTGTTGCTTTTTTTTAACTGGGGTTTTATTATTCCTAATCAGTGAGGGGATTTTGTCTTGCTTTCCACTACCATAATAAGGCTTCTTTACCGTAGCTTTTACTCCATAGCGTGGTTCAATAGTGTGATATGCTCCTGCTACTGCCACTCATCCCACCAAGGAGTAGCAGACTTTTGTTGGTATCTCCTTTTTACATAAAGTTTGTTCGATTTTTTTATTTTTTATGTTGTTTTTTTTACATTGATTTCAGTACTGCCGTGCCATTCTTTCCCTGACTGGAGTTTGCTCAACATTCTTTGCACAAAGTTTTTCATGCACTTACATCTTTATTTCATTTGGTACAATTGCAAAATTGCGAGACAGGCGCTTTGTGAGTGTGTGTGGCTGTGTGTATGCATGGTCTAAATGTGAGTGAGCGCGTGTGTGTGTGTGTGTGTCTCTGTGTGCGTGTATGTTTGTGCGCGCATGTTCTGGTTCTGTGTAATTGATACTGAGTGGTTGACCGGAGGTATTTTACATCATTTATTATAAGTTTGGGACATACCTGGCTTGAGTATACCTAGGTTTTGATTTTATGTATACAATGTGGTTTTCAAGTAGTTTGACCCAGGGGCGTCAATTGGGTATGGCAGTCCCCATACCCTAGCTCAATACTAACCATTTAAAATAGGCTACTAAAATCATTKCAATCCCGATTTTAAAAGACAAATGCAGTTTAGCAGTATTAGCGGGGTGGCTTTAGGAACAAACATCCCTCGGAGCGGGATGGTGAACAGCACAACATTTATTTTAAAACAGTGTAGAGGTAGAAGATTGCTGTAGATGGCTAGGATGCTAGGTAACTGCCGTTTGACTTGGAATGAAATTAAACTAGAGTTTTTAATCCCAGTTCTGAGCTAGGGCGTCGCAGCTAATTGCTGTATGACGTGTTTGAGGTGAATGAAGCTACAGCAGCTGAGGTGATGATGGCTGGAGTCAATTTCGTTTTTTGCTGTTCTCCAAATAGCATTTCTTACTTTTTAAATTGTGTAGAAATGCATTAAATAACTTCGATCCCGGGCTATATCACAACCATCCATGATAGGGAGTCCCATAGGGTGGCGAACAATTGGCCCAGCGCCGTCCGGGTTTGGGGAGGGTTTGCCCGGGGTAGGCCATCATTGTAAATAAGAATTTGTTCTTAACGGACTTGCCTAGTTAAATAACATTTTAAAAAGCTGAAATGATGCCCCTGGTTTGACCTGCTGCTGAATCTGATCTTGTACAGGACTGGAGAATATGCGTTACTGTTCTATGGAGTGAGAAATCTGCCAAAACGTTAAACGAATGTAACATTAGAATCGTAAATAACTTGGTGGAGATTTTTGGCAGATATCTAACCCCATACTGTTCCAGCTCTTGTTCTATATTAATGGATGGCTAGTCCATGTCATTTAACCCTAGCATAGCATAGTGCCTTCACAAAGCATTCACACGCCTTGACTTTTTCCACATTTTGTTGTGTTACAGCCTAAAGTTTTTATGGATTAAATTGAGATTTTGTGTCACTGGCCTACACACAATACCCCATAATGTCAAAGTGGAAATATGTTTTCAGAAATGTAATTACAAATGAATTAAAAATGAAAAGCTGAAATGTCTTGAGTCAATAAGTATTCAACCCCTTTGTTATGGCAAGCCTAAATAAGTTCAGGAGTAAAGAAAACGCTCAGGGATTTCACCATGAGGCCAGTGGMGACTTTAAAACAGTTAGAGTGATAGGAGAAACCTGAGGATGGATCAACAACATTGTAGTTTCTCCACAATACTAACCTAAATGACAGAGTGAAAAGAAGGAAGCCTGTACACAATACAAATATTCCAAAATATGCATCCTGTTGGAAATAAAGCACTAAAGTAAAACTGCAAAAAATGTTGCAAATAAATAAACTTCATGTCTGTCCTGACTACAAAGCATTATGTTTGGGACAAATCCAACACATCACTGAGTACCACTCTTCATATTTTCAAGCATGGTGGCGGCTGCATCATGTTATGGGTATGCTTGTCATCGACAAGGACTAGGGAGTTTTTGTAGGATAAAAATAAATGAAATAGAGCTAAGCACAGGCAGAATACTAGAGGAAAACCTGGTTCTGTCTGCTTTCAAACAGACACTGGGAGACAAATTCACCTTTCAGCAGGACAATAWCCTAAAACACAAGYCCAAATATACTCTGGAGTTGCTTACCAAGACGTAATTGAATGATCCTGAGTGGCCTAGTTATAGTTTTGTCTTAAATCGACTTGAAAATGACTGTCTAGCATTGATAAACAGCAAACTTGACAAAGCTTAAAGAGTAATGCACAAAAATTGTACAATCCAGCTGTAATCGCTGCCAAAGGTGATTCTAACATGTATTGACTCAGGGGTGTGAAGTATATACAGTACCAGTCAAAAGTTTGGACACACCTATTCATTCAAGGGTTTTTATTATATTTTTACTATTTTCTACATAGTAGAATACTAGTGAATACCTCAAAACTATGAAATAACACATATGGAATCATGTAGTAACCAAAAAAGTGTTTAACAAATAAAAATATATTTTTTATTTGAGATTCTTCAAAGTAGCCACTCTTTGCCTTGATGAAAGCTTTGCACACTATTAGCATTCTCTCAACCAGCTTCATGAGGTAGTCACATGGAATGCTTTTCAACAGTCTCACATGCTGAGCACTTGTTGGCTGCGTTTCCTTCACTCTGCAGACCAACATACGCACTATACACACACATGCTCATAGATTTAGTACTGTAGACATGTGGTAGTGGTGGAGTAGGGGCCTGAGGGCACACAGTGTGTTGTGAAATCTGTGAATGTATTGTAACTTTTTTTAAATTGTATAAACTGCCTTCATTTTGCTGGACCCCAGGAAGAGTAGCTGCTGCATTGGCATTGCAGACCAACTCATCCTAAACCATCTCAATTGGGTTGAGGTCGGGTGATTGTGGAGGCCAGGTCATCTGAAGCAGCACTCCACCACTCTCCTTCTTGGTCAAATAGCCCTTACACAGCCTGGAGGTGTGTTTTGGGTCATTGTCCTGTTGAAAAACAAATGATAGTCCCACTAACACAAACTAGATGGGATGGCGTATCACTGCAGAATGCTGTGGTAGCCATGCTGGTTAAGTTTGCCTTGAATTCTAAATATATCACTGACAGTGTCACCAGCAAAGCACCCCCACACCATAACACAAACTCCTCCATGCTACACGGTGGTAACCACACATGTGGAGATAATCCGTTCACCTACTCTGCGTCTCACAAAGACACGCTGGTTGGAACCACAAATGTCAAATTTGGACTCATCAGACCAAAGGACAGATTTCCACCGGTCTAATGTCAATTGCTCATGTTTCTTGGCCCAAGCAAGTCTCTTCTTCTTATTGGTGTCCTTTAGTGGTGGTTTCTTTGCAGCAATTCGACCATGAAGGCCTGATTCGCACAGTCTCCTCTAAACAGTTGATGTTGAGTTGTGTATGTTACTTGAACTCTGTGAAGCATTTATTTGGGCTGCAATCTGAGGTGTAGTTAATTGCAGATTTCTGAGGCTGGTAACTCTAATGAACTTATCCTCTGCAGCAGAGGTAACTCTGAGTCTTCCTTTCCTGTGGCGGTCCTCATGAGAGCCAGTTTCATCATAGCGCTTGATGGTTTTTGCGACTGCACATTCAAAGTTCTTGAAACTTTCCAGATTGACTGACCTTCATGTCTTAAAGTAATAATCGAGTAATGATGGACTGCTGTTTATCTTTGCTTATTCGAGCTGTTCTTGCCATAATATGGACTTGGTCTTTTACCAATAGAGAATGCCAAGAGTGTGCAAAGCTGTCATCATGGCAAAAGGTGGCTACTTTGAAGAATCTCAAATAAAAAATATATTTTGAATTGTTTAACACTTTTTTTGGTTACTACATGATTCCATATGTGTTATTTCATAGTGTTGATGTCTTCACTATTATTCTACAATGTAGAGAATAGTAAGAATAAATAAAAACCCTGAAATGAGTAGGTGTGTCCAAACCTTTGACTGGTACTGTGTATGTGATATTTCTGTAATTCATTTTCAATAAATTTGCTAACATTTCTAAAACATGTTTTTACATTGTCATTATGGGGTATGTGTGTAGCTGTGTGAGAGAATTTTTCTTGCTGTAATTTAGGCTGTAACAACAAAATGTGGAATAAGTCAAGGGGTCTGAATACTTTCTGAAGGCTCTGTATAAACTTAAACCTTTGTAGATTGCCTCAAAACATGTACAGATTTCAGGTTATGAATGAAAAATCTTACATATTACATGTTAGATTATTACTATTTTGTCTTTCTTTTTGAGTGGCCTCTCTTTTTTATTCAAATGTGAAATAATGAATCAATCATTGCATATCTGCTGTTGCTGATCGATATACAGGACAAGGCTTTCATGCATTGATCAAATCAAACCAAAAAAAGTTTTTTGTTGCTTCAAACTTATGATTTACAGTACCAGTCAAAAGTCTGGACACACCTACTCATTCAAGGGGTTTTCATTATTTTTACTATTTTCTACATTGTGGAAAAATAGTGAAAACATCAAAACTATGAAATAACACATATGGAATCATGTAGTAACCAAAAAAGTTTAAAACAAATTAAAATACAGTTGAAGTCGGAAGTTTACACACAGTTACGTTTGAGTCATTAAAACCTCTTAAGGATTAGCCCCTTTTTTTCAATTTTCGCCTAAAATGACAAATCTAACTGCCTGTTGCTCAGAACCTGAAGCATGGATATGCATATTCTTGGTACCATTTGAAAGGAAACACTTTGAAGTTTATGGAAATGTGAAAGGAATGTAGTAGAATATAACACAATAGATCTTTTAAAAAATTTAAATATTTAACCTTTATTTAACCAGGTAGGCAATTTGAGAACAAGTTCTCATTTACAATTGCGACCTGGCCAAGATAAAGCAATAAAATAAAAAAAATAAAAAAAGACAATACAAAGAAAAAACTAACCGTTCTTTTGTATTTTTTTGGTACCATCGTCTTTGAAATGCAAGAGAAAGGCCATAATGTATTATTCCAGCCCAGGTGCAATTTAGATTTTGGCCAGTAGATGGCATCAGTGTATGTGAAAAGTGTTCGACTGATCCAATTAACCATTGCGTTTCTGTTCATAACGTTGTATCAAATCTGCCCAAATGTGCCTAATTTGTTTATTAATAACTTTTCATGTTCAAAATTGTGCACTCTCCTCAAACAACAGAAGAGTATTTGTTTCACTGTAATAGCTACTGTAAATTGGACAGTGCAGTTAGATGAACAAGATGAACAAGAATTTAAGCTTTCTGCCAATATCAGATATGTCTATGTCCTGGGTAATTTTCTTGTTACTTACAACCTCATGCTAATCGCATTAGCCTACGTTAGCTCAACCGTCCCATGGAAGGAACACCAATCCCGAGGAAGTTTAATTAAACCTAATTTTTCAACCACTCCACAAATTTCTTGTTAACAAACTATAGTTTTGGCAAGTCGGTTAGGACATCTACTTTGTGCATGACAAGTAATTTTTCCAACAATTGTTTTCAGACAGATTATTTCACTTATAATTCACTGTATCACAATTCCGGTGGGTCAGAAGTTTACAAACACTAAGTTGACTGTGCCTTTAAACAGCTTGGACAATTCTAGAAAATGATGTCTTGGCTTTAGAAGCTTCTGATAGGCTAATTGACATCATTTTAGTCAATTGGAGGTGTACCTGTGGATGTATTTCAAGGCCTACCCTCAAACTTAGTGCCTCTTTGTTTGACATCATGGGAAAATCTTTTWAAAAATCAGCCAAGACCTCAGAAAAACAAATGTAGACCTCCACAAGTCTGATTCATCCTTGGGAGCAATGCTACCAAATACTAATTGAGTGTATGTAAACTTCTGACCCACTGGGAATGTGATGAAAGAAATAAAAGCTGAAATAAATAATCCTCTCTACTATTATTCTGAAATTTCACATTCATTAAATAAAGTAGTGATCCTAACTGACCTAAGATAGGGAATTTTTACTGGGATTAAATGTCAGGAATTGTGAAAAACTGAGTTTTAATGTATTTGGCTAAGGTGTATGTAAACTTCTGACTTCAACTGTATACTTTATATTTTAGATTCTTCAAAGTAGCCACCCTTTGCCTTCATGAAAGCTTTGCACACTCTTGGTATTCTCTCAACCAGCTTCATGAGGAATGCTTTTCCATCAGTCTTGAAGGAGTTCCCACATATGCTGAGCACTTGTTGGCTGCTTTTCCTCCACTGCAGTCCAACTCATCCCAAACCATCTCAACTGGGTTGAGGTTGGGTGAATGTCTGGCCAGGTCATCTGATGCAGCACTCCATCACTCTCCTTGGTCAAATAGCCCTTACATAGCCCGGAGGTGTGTTTCTGGTCATTGTCCTGTTGAAAAACAAATGATAGTCCCACTAAGCGCAAACCAGGTGGGATGGTGTATTGCTGCAGAATGCTGTGGTAGCCATGCTGGTTAAGTGTGCCTTGAATTCTAAATAAATCACTGACAGTGCCACCAGCAAAGCATCCTCACACCATCACACCTCCTCCATGCTACACGGTGGGAAACACACATGCGGAGATCATCGGTTCACCTACTCTGCGTCTCACTAAGACACGGCGGTTGGAACCAGAAATCTCAAATTTGGACTCATCAGACCAAAGGACAGAATTCCACCGGTCTAATGTCCATTGCTCATGTTTCTTGGCCCAAGCAAGTCTCTTCTTATTATTGGTGTCCTTTAGTAGTGGTTTCTTTGCAGCAAATCGACCAAGAAGGCCTGATTCACTCAGTCTCCTCTGAACAGTTGATGTTGAGATGTGTCTGCTACTTGAACTCTGTGAAGCATTTATTTGGGCTGAAATCTGAGGTGCAGCTAACTCTAATGAACGTATCCTTTGCAACAGAGGTAACTCTGGGTCTTCCTTTCCTGTGCCGGTCCTCATGAGAGCCTGTTTCATTATAGCGCTTGATGGTTTTTGCGACTGCACTTTAAGAAACTTTCAAAGTTCTTGAAATGTTTTAGATTGACTGACCTTCATGTCTTAAATTAATGATGGACTGTCATTTCTATTTTTCCCCTTTTTTTTAAATTAACAAATAGGACTATCTTCTGTATGCCACCCCTACCTTGTCACAACACAACTSATTGGCTCAAACGCATTAAGAAGGAAATAAATTCCACAAATTAACTTTTAACAAGGCACACCTGTTAATTGAAATGCATTCCAGGTGACTACCTCATGAAGCTGGTTGAGAGAATACCAAGAGTGTGCAAAGCTGTCATCAAGGCAAAGTATGGCTACTTTGAAGAATCTCAAATATAAAATATATGTTGATTTGTTTAACACTTTTTTGGTTACTACATGATTCCATATGTGTTATTTCATAGTTTTGATGTCTCCACTATTATTCTACAAGAAAAATAAAGAAAAATCCTGGAATGAGTACGTGTGTCTAAACCTTTGACTGGTACTGTATATACTGTACCAAGACCAACCGAACAAACAAAATGAAATGTATTTCAACATAAATTGTAGATTGATCTGAGAAATATGCCATGTGTTACAATAGTAAACACTGTACTATTTACAATTACAAAGGATTCTACAGAAAATTATCTCAATGTGCAATATAATATTCATCTAGTTTCATTATGCATTTCTAATTTTCAAAGGTTTAGTGATATCATAGATGGAATTATTTAGAGTTACATCATCTATTTTGAATTAATCCCCCATTGCACTGAGACCAAAGACCCATCACAATGTTTATTTTGTCAGCATACTAAAATGTTCTCCACCCTGTACCGTGAGAGCTTCCCTGGGTCCCAATGTTCCCAATCTCTCACTCCATTCCCCACCGGCCAAATGATATCTCACCACTTAACGTTGTATCAAACCACTGCATCTCCTACGGCAGTCACCACTTTGAACACACCACCTCAGACCTATATTCACTCAGACAAACACATAGAGACACACGTAGACACACGCAGAGAAACACGCACACACACACACTCCAGAACTCAACCCTGCTTTATTCATTACTAGTCCATCTACAGAGGTTGAGTGACTGAGCACAGCAACCCACTACTCCACTCTACTGAACATTACTGTAGGACCCAAGGACTTTCAAGCCCCCTGCACGAGAGCAGCCCTTTCACGACGCCCTATAATATCAAATTATTTTCCAAAACAGTGTTAAAGAGCAGATGGGACAGAGGGGGGTGGACGTGACTACCCCAAATGGCTTTTCCATGCCTACAGACATTTTATCTAAGTCCCACATGTTACCCTATTCTCTACATAGTACACTATAAAGGGAATAGGGTGCCATTTGGGACTGAGACAGATTGGCTGAGTTTTCCACTGTGGAGAAATGCTGTGTAGTTTGGGCATTCTGGGACATTTGCTTGTTCCACTCTGCCACCGGAAACGGCTAATGTTTTTATAGCCACTCAAGGTCTGTGTCCCAAATGGCACTCTAATCCTTATTTAGTGCACTAGTTAGACCAGGAGCCATAGGGCTCTGGTCAAAAGCAGTGTTCTACATAGGGAAAAGGTTGTCATTCAGTAGGACGGAGCGTTCAGTCTATGTTACACAGAGTGATTGCAACACTTTCAAACGAGCTGGTCTGTGATAAGAAAGCTATTTGTGTTTCTCCAGTAATCACTTGCGTCACTAATCTCACACTGATTGCTTTCACCCAACATGCTAACATGGCTTTTTTTAGATTGAGAAGAGCAACATTGTGCTGTTGTTGAGATAGGGTGCACCCTACTGCAGAGTGCGGTTACTCTTGTTTCCAGACAAATGAGGTGAAACGAACGATGTAACTCAACAGTGATTGCCTGACCTCAAAATGGAGGACAGAGGATTCAAATTTCTTCTAAACTGTGACCCCATGTTTTGTTCCCGATCTCATTGGAGAATTCTTTAGGAAACGATGACTCGACATTAGAGCCGGGAAAAAAATCACACAATACCCTAGCAGCCGGTCATTTCTGTAACCACTGTCATTTTGATTGCATTTTAAATAATAAAGAAAGTTGTTTAAATCACATTTCCACTATGCTGTCCACATCGAACCTTAGTTACTGTTGTGACATTGGGGAATGGTACAGTACGAATATAATGAATCATTTAAACATAAGCAGCAACACAAAAGAGACTGCCCTGGTGACCATGCTGCCCCTCTCGGTCTGTCTCTTATTCTCCTCCCCCTGATGTGTTTTCATTCCCTCCAGCAGAGTCCCTCTTCTTCTTCTTCTTCCCCCTTTGAACTCTGTTGGTTCTTCCCGCCGTGTGAGTGCGGACAGCTCTCCGTCTCTCGACGGGGGACAGTATTTTACTGGGCCGTTCCCCATCGATCGCGATGATTCTAGTAAACAAACAAAACCACTCAGTGGAGTGTTAGGGTAGCCAGTATTTCATCAGCTGTTCATTCTGTTCCTTCTTGCAGCATTGATGTAAAATACGTTTTWAAAAAAAGGGGAAATATGAAATGACTATGGCTGGGTAATGTAGTGTAGTCTGCTGGATTTAGCCTCTACATCAATGCGTTTTCGCATTGCAATTCAGCCAAAGCAGTGACTGCAATCTCCCCGGAAATTGAGTTTTCGACAAGCGCTAAGAGGAAATATTCTGGTGGTGGTCTATACTATCATTCAAACACAAAGCTTGGTCCGAATTATTCACTGGCAAACACCCTCCTAGCATCAGCAAAAACTGTCCCATCCAACCCAAATTCACTTTTGACTATTCTATTTCCCTGCTTTTGTGGATTAATAAATGAATGGCGCACACACACACACACACACACACACACACACACACACACACACACACACACACACACACACACACACACACACACACACACACACACACACAGAGAAACAGATTGAGGAGGCTTGTAGTAAACATTAGTATTCTGTACCCCCAAGCCACTAGACCCCATAACAGAGATGGTTAATTGAAATATCACACCACAAACTCAAACAACTCAAAACCCCCTGGACCCTCTCCAATTCGCATACCGCCCTAACAGATCCACAGATGACGCAATCCCTACTGCACTCCACACCACCCTCTCCCACCTCGACAAGAGGAACACAAGCAAGAATGCTGTTCATTGACAGATCAGTGTTCAACACCATAGTGCCCTTCAAGCACATCATTAAGCTAAGGACCCTGGGACTGAACACCACCTTCTGCAACTGGATCCTGGACTTCCTGACGTGCTACCGCCAGGTGGTGAGGGTAGGCAACATCACATCCGCCATGCTGACCCTCAACACGGGGGCCCCTCAGGGGTGCATGCTTGGGACCCCTCAGGGGTGTGTGCTTAGTCCCCTCCTGTACTCTCTGTTCACCCACGACAGCGTGGCCGAGCACGACTCCAACACCTTCATTACGTTTGATGACGACATGACGGTTGTAAGCCTGATCACTGACGACGATGAGACAGCCTATAGGGAGGTCAGACACCTGGCAGTGTAGTGCCAGGACAACAACCTCTCCGTCAACGCCAGCAAAACTAAGGAGTTGATCTTAGACTACAGGAATCTGAGGGCTGAGCATGCCCCCAGTACATCACTGGGCCCGAGCTCCCTGCCATCCCAGATGTCTCTACACCAGGCGGTGTCAGAGGAAGGGGCCCTAAAAATTGTCAAAGACTCCAGCCTCCCAAGTAATTGACTTTTCTTTCTGCTACCACACAGCAAGCATTACCGATGCAAAAAGTTTGGAACCAACAGTACCCTGAAAAGCTTGTACCCCCAAGCCATAAGGCTGCTAAATAGTTAACCAAATAGCCAAGTGTCATATCTGGAGGAAACCTGGCACCATTCCTATGGTGAAGCATGGTGGTAGCGGTATCATGCTGTGGGGATGTTTTTCAACGGCAGGAACTGGGAGACTAGTCATGATTGAGGGAAAGATGAACGGAGCAAAGTGCAGAGAGATCCTTGATGAAAACCTTCTATAGAGCYCTCAGGACCTCAGACTGGGGCGAAGGTTCACCTTCCAACAGGACAACGAACCTAAGCACACAGCCAAGACAATGCAGCAGGGGCTTCGGGACAAATCTCTGAATGTATTTGAGTGGCCCAGCCAGAGCTCGGACTTGAACACGATCAAACATCTCTGGAGAGACCTGAAAATAGCTGAGCAGCAATGCTCCCCATCCAACCTGACAGAGCTTGAGAGGATCTGCAGAGAAGAATGGGAGAAACTCCCCAAATACAGGTGTGTCAAGCTTGTCATGTCATACCCAAGAAGACTCTAGGCTGTAATCCCTGCCAAAGGTGCTTCAACAAAGTACTGAGTAAAGGGTCTAAATACTTGTGTAACTGTGATATTTCTGGGGGGGGGTATATAAAATTGGAGTAATTATGGGGTATTGTGTGTAGATTGATGGAAAAAAAGAAGATATTATACATTTTTAGAATAAGACTAACGTAACAAGATGTGGAAAAAGTCAAGCAATCTGAATACTTTCCAAATGCACTGTATCTACTTAAATTACCTGGAACACCTGCACATCGACTCGGTACTGGTACCCGTGTATATAGCCAAGTTATAGTTACTCATTGTATATTCATTATTGCGTTATCAATTTCTATTATTTCCTCTCTCTCTCTCTCTCTCTCTCTGCATTGTTGGAAAGGGCCCAGAAGAAAGCATTTCACTGTTGGTCTACAAAGCATGTGACAAATAACATTCGATTTAAAAGATTTCAAATGAGCTCGGCAGTCCAGGGTCTGACAGCTAGGCTACACACGGCGCGGCAGCATGTGTGTGTCTACCTGGATGCTTCTCACTGAAGCGGTGATTGACTATGTAAACAGGAGTTTGATTTGCTGTTCCTTCTCTGAACGTGACAGATCTTTGGTGTAAATTGAAGGCAGGTTTCGTTGAGCAAATGTTGGGAGATGAGAGCGGCTGTTTGACTCTCTGTCAGCCTGGCAGGCTGACTGGGGAATTCACTGCTGCTATACTTGTTCAAGGAATACAAGTGTGTGTTTTTAGGATTAGCACCTATAGCGATAGACCAGGGCCAGGGGGGAGTGGACCACACACACGCATGCACAAACATGCACACACACAATTGTTATCCCATCCTTCCTGATAAACCATGTGGTCCAATAAATAACAGCAAGAGCGTACTTGTTTTATAAGCATTTTGTAACCGTCCTCAGGGAAAACAGTAAGAATAGCCAAAAGAAAGAAAACTTCACCAAGCCAGAAAGAAGCCTGTCACCAGAGCGTGATTTAAAACAAACACGAGTCTACCCCTAGAGGAATACACTAGACAGGGGTAACACACCATGAAGGCGTAGAGAGACATGCAGAAGAAAGCACCAGACTCTGAAACAATAACATTGTGTCCCTTTCTCCATATCCCACCTCAGGTGGGCCACTGGAGGAGAGCACTGGGGTTTAGGTAACGGTGGGAATGGAGATGTGCACTGCCAAGAGGATTTCTCTATACTGTCAGTGGTTTTGTACCAGTGGCAGTGGCCAGTCCAACGGTGTAGTGTACTATAATATTATACATATAGTATAGTAGTATTATAGTATAACATGCCCGTAAGCATAATAATCTGGTGAAACCAGCCTGGCAACCACCCCTCTAAAATGAGCAGAACAGTAGGTATGGATGGTCCACTGAGTGTTATCAGCAAGTGCACATATGATGTCTTATTGCCATCTAGTGGTAGTGAGTGGTACTCATGGAACAGTGTATTTGGAATAGTCTCGAGACATCTGCCTCGCCTCACACAATTTTCAAATGCTACGGTTGCCTAGGGTCTGGTTTGAGACTACATTTGGAATAGGATGCAATTTGAATTCATATGATAGTCTAAAAATCATCTGTCCTCGGTTACAACACTCACCGGAGTTCCAAACAGCCTCTGGAAGCAAGGTCAGCACAGTTTTTTACACTACTGCTACTCGCTGTTTATTATCTATGCATAGTCACTTTATCCGTACCTGTATGTACAATTTACCTCGAGCACATTGACTCGGTACCCATACCTCCTGTATGTAGCCTCATTATTGTTATTTTATTGTTACTTTTTTCCTTTCGTTTATTTCGGAAATATTTTTTCTTAAAACTGCATTGTTGGTTTAAGGGTTTGTAAGTAAGCATTTCATAGCAACTCCATATTACTGCCCGTGATTTTGGCATGAGGTGTTCGACGAGCCGGTGTCCACATACTTTTGGTCAAGTAGTGTATCATGGTTTCCATAACAACTCAACTTCTCATTAGTCAGCCTGCCTGTTAATTTTGGAGGTATCGCTAATCAGTCATTATTGACTACAATCACTCTGACAGACACACTCCACATTGACCGATACTCCAAGGGCTCCACTTAACCTCAAAGTCTAAGCAAGGACCACTTAACCTCAAAGTKTAAGCAAGGACCACTTAACCTCAAAGTCTAAGCAAGGACCACTTAACCTCAAAGTCTAAGCTGTTGGGGGAGGGGTGTCTGTCCTACATCTAGGAGATACAGTGCATTCGGGAAAGTAATCAGACCCCTTGACTTTTTCCACATTTTGTTACGTTACAGCCATACTCTAAAATGGATTAAAGTGTGTTTTTTCCATCATCAATCTACACGCAATACCCCATAATGACAAAGCAAAAACAGGTTTAGAAATTTTTGCAAATGTATAAAAACAAATTAAAACAAAATATTACCTTTATATAAGTATTCAGACCATTTACTCAGTACTTTGTTGAAGAACCTTTGACAGATATTACAGCCTCGAGTCTTCTTGGGTATGACGCTACAACCTTGGGACACCTGTATTTGGAGAGTTTCTCCCATTCTTCCCTGCAGATCCTCTCAAGCTCTGTCAGGTTGGATGGGGAGCGTCACTGCATAGTTATTTTCAGGTCTCTCCAGAGATGCTAGATTGGGTTCAAGTCCGGGCTCTGACCTGGCCACTCAAAGACATTGAGACTTGTCCCGAAGCCACTCCTGCGTTGTCTTGGCTGTGTGCTTAGTGTCTTTGTCCTGTTGGAAGGTGAATCTTCTCCTCAGTCTGAGGTCCTGAACAGGTTTTCATCAAGGATCTCGCTGTACATTGCTACATTTATCTTTCCCTCGATCCTGACTAGTCTCCCAGTCCCTGCCACTGAAAAACATCCCCACAGCATGATGCTGCCACCACCATGCTTCACCGTAAGGATGGTGCCAGGTTTCCTCCAGACGTGACGCTTGGCATTCAGGCTAAAGAGTTCAATCTTGATTTCATCAGACCTGAAAATCTTGTTTATCATGGTCTGAGAGTCCTTTAGGTGCCTTTTGGCAAACTCCAAGTGGCTGTCATGTGCCTTTTACTGAGGAGTGGCTTCCGTCTGGCCACTCTACCATAAAGGCCTGATTGGTGGAGTACTGCAGAGATGGTTGTCCTTCTGGAAGCTTCTCACATCTCCACAGAGGAACTCTGGAGCTCTGTCAGAGTGACCATTAAGTTCTTGGTCACCTCCCAGACCAAGGTCCTTCTCCCCCGATTGCTCAGTTTGGCCGGGCAGCCAGCTCTAGGAAGAGTCTTGGTGGTTCAAAACTTCTTCCATTTAAGAATGATGGAGGACACTGTGTTCTTAGGGACCTTCAATGCTGCAGACATTTTTTTGGTACCCTTCCCCAGATCTGTCCCTCGACACAACCCTGTCTCGGAGCTCTGCGGACAATTCCTTCGACCTCATGGCTTGGTTTTTGCTCTGACATGCACTGTCAACTGTGGGACCTTATATAGACAGATGTGTGCCTTTCCAAATCATGCCCAATCAGTTGAATTTATCATAGGTGGACTCCAAGCAAGTTGTAGAAACATCTCACAACAATTTCATGTCTCATAGCAAAGGGTCTGAATAATAAGGTATCTGTTTTTTTATTCATAATACATTTGATACCATTTCTAAAAACCTGTTTTCGCTACGTCATTATAGGGTATAAAAAGTATCAAGTTTAGAATAAGGCCAAACTGTTCGGACCCTAAAGACGATTTCTTGAGAAGATTGAATTTCGGGATGCCTGATGGTCTCAAACACCGCTGTAGCTCGGCCACCTCACCACAGATGCGGAAGGCTGACATAAGCCATGCGGTGGATTGACACACCGCCCATGTAAAGAAAACATCAATAATTTAAAGCTGCAATGTGTAAAAAAAGCAAGTCTAAGAAGCGGTAGATCTGTTCTATGTGTGTGTTTTCTATGCTTCCCGTTCTTATGTCTTTTACTTTCGGTTTTGTACACCAGCTTGAAACAGTTGAAAATACAATATTTTTGGATATGGCAAAGATATTTCAGAGCGGTTTAGATGGTACAATGATTCTCTACACTATACTTGCTTGTTTCGTCAAAAACTGAAATTAGGCGAACTATTCACATTTTTGCAACCAGGAAATGGCGGAGCGATTCATACATAGTGCATCTGTAAAGCTGCAATATGAAACTTTTTGGGTAACCCAACCAAATTCACATAGACATGCGAGTTATACATCTGTCATTCTCATTGAAAGCACATCTAAGAAGCGGAAGATCTGTTCTGTGCGCTATTTCTATGCTTCCTATTTGTAACTGTCGTTTTTGCATCTCACTTCCAGT
The DNA here is from genome assembly GCF_002910315.2 of Salvelinus sp. IW2-2015. Lineage (NCBI taxonomy): Eukaryota > Metazoa > Chordata > Actinopteri > Salmoniformes > Salmonidae > Salvelinus > Salvelinus sp. IW2-2015. Next base: position 50,957,314 of record NC_036854.1, on the reverse strand, counting down.
TTTGTATACCAGCCTCAAACAGCTGAAAATACAATATTTTTGGTTATGGAAAAAATATTTCACAGCGGTTTAGATGGTACAATGACTCTCTACACTATAAGTGTGTGTTCTGTCACAAACTGAAATTAGACCAACTATTAGACATTTTTTTTCAAAAAGGAAATCATGGAGCGATTTTGTCTGGGATGTTTTTATTATGTTACTTAGATTGACGCATGGGTTAGTCAATAGACTAAAGGAAAAGGGATAACCTATACTTGGATAATTGTACTGAGGAAAATGTTGAATCACGAGCAGGCCCTAAATTTGTAGTCCACACACTGACCAGGAGATGTCAGTCTTGAAACACGCAATCTGCCATCCTCAGCATGTGCCTCTGTCTCAATTAGTTATCGGTGATTCCTCGAATCCTATCTCCTTGCCTCCTTAACTGTATTGGAAGAGAAGATCTATGGTCTCTTCACCTATGACCTTTTCAAATGGGTTTCAGGAGGAGAGAGCACGCAAGGAATTGAGAAAAGATTAATTGAGAAAGAGCCCGTGGCTGTTTTTCATGACCAATGCTGGTACATTTTTGCTGCAGATACTAACAATAACAAAAATACTGCAGGTCAAAAGTCATCTTCCATTTCATCAAAATATGAACTTTATTTAGATACATTTAAAAAAAATGGACTTGTCTACTACAGCAAGACAAAATATAACATCAGTGTGTTCACACAAACAAACAAAACGACATTAATTATTATATATGGAAACAAAAGACAAGTTTAGTTACACTGACTAGAGAAGACACCTTCTAACACATATCTATTTCATTGACTCAGAACCCTTACAGCACATGTGCATTCATGAAAGTGAAACTCACAGAATACTATGTAACAGCAATACAAATCACCAATATGAATATGCTTGTAAAATAGTTTGTATACAATATCAACATAGAAAACAGTCAGTGTTATACACATCATTGGATGTTAGTTAGTGAATGTAGCTACTACTACTAGTATTGATTCTCAGTATAGGAAGCAATTATAAGAGTAAAGGTATATCGTAATAATATAATGAGGACAATAAAGGACATGATAATAGACATCTTTGCCACCTTTATTCACAGTACTAAAGGGCAACTGCACTTCTTGATTTGGCTTCAATTTAGATTTGGTTCATTTAAGAAATGCTTAGCAGCCATGACTGAATTCAAACCTGAGTTGGTTTCGGGGTGTGGATTGATGTGTGTGTCTCGTGTGTTTGCAGGTGGGAAGAGTTAGACCAATTCACCAATTACTGTAGCTTCAGCCGGTTGGTGTGCGACAGTGGCAAAAATTGGTTTGACTTTGGATAGCCTACCTCTGGGGATAGTTAGGGATCGTCAATAAATTACAATGTAAAATGGGACAATATTTTCATGTTGCACATCTTTTAGTTGTCTGAAATGCATTCAATATTTGTATATGCATTTCTACAATTTATATTTGGTTTGAGGTTAAGTCATTGAAGTTTAAAGTCATTAACTTAAAAAAAAAAATAGTCCCATGTACATTGTGTAATTTACTGATGATCCCTAATTGAGGATTGGCATTATGATGGGGTCGCATGCAGCTGTGCTCGGAATTGATGATATTTGGGTGCTGCCAGCTGTAGGCATGTGGGATGGATTCAAATAAACCCAACCCAAAGAAATAGGCCATTTTCAAAACAAGATACCTACGCAATACTATCATCATGGACCATGTTGCAATACTGCAACAGATTAGTTAGGAATTAAACATAAAATTACTCATCTGAATAATTAAGAGACCGCACTCAGAGGGTTATGGAAGCAGCGTATAGCTGCCACAAAATGATAATATTAAAATGCAATGTGCTATTGATTTATCATTATCCAATTTGCATTTCAAACACAGTTTCAGCAGCTATTCCCTTGCAAAGAAGGTAGGGTTTGATGCATACAAATACATGAGCCTGATAAATAAAAATGCACATTTATCATTTCACACCCATGTACAAAACCCAGACAAAGATATGTATATTCTCTACTAGTAGAGTAAAAGAGTACCTGCACTTCAAGTGCTTGATAAAACACTATACACTTTTTTGGTCACAATTGGGGTAGCTTTTAACAAAATATTTCCTGAACATGAACAAGTATTAAAAATGTATAAAACATAATAGTGCAATCTAGCATGTGCTGTACGCATTTGGTTAAGGGACTTCCTTGTCTCTGTCCCAGCCTCAGAGACTTGTCATGTACAGTAGTTTTCCCATGATCCTCACTTCATGAAGAAAAGGGTAGATATACAGGGCCTATATTGGTACACATTTGACCTCTAAAGTCATGTTTTTCCCATTCCTGTATAAATGTACAGTACCAGTCAAAAGTTTGGACACACCTACTCATTCCAGGGTTTTTCTTTATTTTTACTACGTTCTACATCGTAGAATAATAGTGAAGACATCAAAACTATGAAATAACACATATGGAATCATGTAGTAACCCAAAAAAGTGTTAAACAAATCAAAATATACTTTATATTTTAGATTCTTCAAAGTAGCCACCCTTTGCCTTGATGACAGCTTTGCAAATTCTTGCATTCTTTCAACCTCTCCTTCTTGGTTAAATATCCCTTAACTTCTTTGGGCTAGGGGGCAGTATTTTGACATCCGGATGAAAAACGTGCCCAAAGTAAACTGTCTGCTACTCAGGATATGCATATAATTGGTAGATTTGAATAGAAAACACTCTAAAGTTTCTAAAACTGTTAAAATTATGTGTGTGAGTATAACAGAACTTATTTGGCAGGCGAAACCCAGAGGACAAACCATCCAGGATTCTTTCTTTTGAGGTGACAGTGTTTTCAATGGGTTTTCTGTGTATCTAGATTTATAAGGCACTTGCATGCAGTTCCTATCGCTTCCACTGGATGTCAACAGTCTTTAGAAATTGGTTGATGTTTTTCTTTAGAGAAATGAAGAAGTACGGCAGTTCAGAATGAGGGTCCAGCCTAGTGCACTCTAATGTTTTGATGCGCGCTCCAGGTCACACGCTTCATGTTGTTTTTATCCAGTATTGAACACCGTTTATCCCGTCTTAAATTTTATCGATTATTTACGTTAAGAAATACCGGAAGTTGTATTAGGAAAGTTGTTTCTAATGTTTGGACAGCGTTTACAGGTAACTTATTAGATATTTTGTAGACCTGCTGGGTGAGTTGGAACCGGTGTTTTTCTGAATCAAATGTGCCAAATAAATGGACATTTCGGAAATATAACGACGGAATTAATCGAACAAAAGGACCATTTGTGATGTTTATGGGACATATTGGAGTGCCAACAGAAGAAGTTCTTCAAAGGTAAGGCATGAATTAAATCGTTATTTCTGACTTTTGTGTTGCGCCTGGAGGGTTGCAATCTGATTTTCATGTGTTGGTATGCTGGGCGCGGTCCTAAGATAATCGCATGGTTTGCGTTCGCCGTAAAGCCTTTTTGAAATCTGACACGGTGGCTAGATTAACGAGAAGTTAAGCTTTACTTTGGTGTTTTGCACTTGTGAATGTATGAAAGTTAAATATTTTTAATAATTCTTTTTGAATTTTCACCGGATGTTGTCAAATCGATCCCGTTAATGGGAGTTGAGCCCAAAGAAGTTAAACAGCCTGGAGATGTGTTTTGGGCCATTGTCCTGTTGAAAAACAAATGTTTGTCCCACTAAACACGAACCAGATGGGATGGCGTATCGCAGCATGGAATCCATGCTGGTTAAGTGTGCCTTGAATTCTAAATAAATCACTGGCAGTGTCACCAGCAAGCATCCCCACACCATCACACCTCCATGCTTCACGGTGGGAACCTTATCCTATCCTAATGAACTTATCCTCTGCAGCAGAGGTAACTCTGGTTCTTCCTTTCCTGTGGCGGTCCTCATGATAGCCAGTTTCATCATAGCGCTTGATGGTTTTTGCGACTGCACTTGAAGAAACGTTTCAAAGTTCTTGAAATGTTCCAGATTGACTGACCTTCATGTCTTAAAGTAATGATGGACTGTTGTTTCTCTTTGCTTATTTCAGATGTTCTTGCCATAATATGGACTTAGTCTTTTACCAAATAGGGCTATCTTCTGTATACCACCCCTACCTTGTCACAACACAACTGATTGGCTCAAACGCATTAAGGAGGAAAGAAATTCCCCAAATTAACTTTAAACAAGGAACACCTGTTAATTGAAATGCATTTCAGGTGACTAGCTCATGAAGCTGGTTGAGAGAATGCCAAGAGTGTGCTAAGCTGTCATCAAGGCAAAGGGCGGCTACTTTGAAGAATCTCAAATATATTTTCATTTGTTTAACACTTTTTTGGTTACTACATTATTCCATATGTGTTATTTTATAGTTTAGTTTTGATGTCTTCACTATTATTCTACAATGTAGAAAATAGTAAAAATAAAGGAAAATCCTAGAATGAGTTGGTGTGTCCAAACTTTTGACTGGTACTGTATGTGATTTGCTTCTTACTTCATGTGCAAATCGGATACAATAAAATCCCCAAATATATACATTGCATCAGAACTGTCATAGGTACGAGGTAGGCCTAACAGTCTCGAAAAGCATGAACAGCATCATCAGGGATCTTGTTAGAGTTCAGAAATCTACATTTTCAAAACGCAGACCATCACAAAATCAAGGTTTTAAACCACTTTATATTAAAAGTAAAGTGAGTTTTTTTGTTGCTTCAATAGAGTGATCAGGGACGTGCAACTAGTTTTCCTTCACAGAAAATACATTAGTGCAACACATTAATCAGAAAATAGCTTAATTTTCATCAGATGACAACAGAAGTGAAACGCTATTTGGCTAGCAGCCACATCATTTTCTTAGGTTTTGCTTGAAATTAATCTTACATTTTACCAGAGAAAGGTAGGCTACACCAATAAATGTACTGAAGAAAAGTAGCTACACATCAGTCAGAGCGCGGTCTTCTGATAGAATGCCCGTTCGTGAATTCTCATTGGAGTGTAGAATTGCAACTGAAGCAATCCCGTGTGGCTCAGTTGGTAGAGCATGGCGCTTGCAACGCCAGGGTTGTGGGTTCATTCCCCACGGGGGGACCAGGATGAATATGTATGAACTTTCCAATTTGTAAGTCGCTCTGGATAAGAGCGTCTGCTAAATGACTTAAATGTAAATGTAAATGTAAAAAAGAAGCCTGATGCCGAGCAGCAATTACAAGAAGCATTTTAGATCTGCGTTTACAAAATGCAGCAAGATATTTATGGGTTTTATCTTTTTTTCCCGTGTGAAAAACGCAGAATTCTGCATTAACATGACCCCTGATCACTTTAGCCTACATCCAGTTACAGATAACTATTATTTATATTAATGGGAGAGAGATTATGTCTTAAAGGTTTAAAAGAATCTGGGCCTGTATTCATAAAGCATCTCAGAGTAGGAGTACTGATCTAGGATCAAGACCCCCCCCATTCATTATGATCTAAAAGGGGAACTGATCGTAGACCAACATTCCAACTCTGAGACGCTTTATGAATACAGGCCCTGAGGTTGGGGTAACGTATGGACATAGAGCTCTCAAATCAGTACTGCGGTGGCTCACCAGCTCTCCTTCAGTTAGTCAGTCAGTCCATCCACTGAATCTGAAAATGGACACATAATAACAGACAAGGATTACTTCAGATGTACAGTACCAGTCAAAAGTTTGGACACACACACATTCAAGGGTTTTTCTTCATTTTTACTATCATATTCATTTTTTCCTCCTTAATACGTTTGAACCAATAAGATGTGTTGTGACAAGGTAGGAGTGGTATACAGAAGATAGCCCTATTTGGTAAAAGACCAAGTCCATAATATGGCAAGAACAGCTCAAATAAGCAAAGAGAAACGACAGTCTATCATTACTTTAAGACACGACGGTCAGTCAAAATTTCAAGAACTTTGAAAGTTTCTTCAAGCGCAGTCACAAAAACCATCAAGCGCTGTGATGAAACTGGCTCTCATGAGGACCGCCACAGGAAAGGAAGAACCAGAGTTACCTCTGCTTAAGGAGGATAAGTTCATTAGAGTTACCACCCTCAGAAATTGCAGCCCAAACAAATGCAAGAGTGTGCAAAGCTGTCAAGGCAAAGGATGGCTACTTTGAAGAATCTAAAATATAAAGTATATTTTGAGTTGTTTAACACTTTTTTGGTTACTACATGATTCCATATCTGTTATTTCAGTGTTGATGTCTTCACTATTATTCTACAATGTAGAAAATAGTCAAAATAAAGAAAACCCCTGGAATGAGTAGGTGTGTCCAAACTTTTGACTGGTACTGTATATGTAATATCTAGTGATGCACCGATATCAAATTTTTGGCCGATACCAATATTTTCCTTGCCAAAAAACCCCGATAGCGATATTTGACATTTTAGCGGCCTTTTAAGCATTCTAGTACAGCGCACAATTGACCCAGCGTCGTCCGGGCCGTCATTGTAAATAAGAATATGTTCTTAATTAACTTGCCTAGTTAAATAAATGTTACACACACACACTGACCAAAAAGTTATTTTGTTGGCATTTACATATGTCCCCATTACCAGCAAAACATAATCAAAACCTATTTCTTTCACTTACTTGCTGTTTCGTTGTTCATTTGTTCAGTCGTTTCATTCTCAACCAGGATTTCTATGGAACGTCGTTTGGGTCTTTGCTTGTCAAAAAGATACACGTCAAATAACACCACTTGACGTGTCAAATAAGCAAGCAAGCTAACTATATAGCTAGGTGTCATCATCTACAATAACCCTAATTTATAAGACAGTTCTTATTTGATTAATGGTGGTCGGACCCATCTATGTGAAGCTAGCCACAATAAGGATTAGCCACAATAGTGGACTTTGCGGTTAGCCTTCAAAATAAAAGTAAGCATAATTCTACTATTTGTATTCATTTGCACCACTGTCAATGACAGTTTTATTTGGAAGGCAAACAGCAAATTCCACTATTGTGCATAATCATTATTGTGGCTAGCTTCACAACACATAACCCGGTCCGGTCGAGCCTCACTAGCCAGATGAAGCTAGCTGGCTGCTTATAACGTTAGCTTTGGGCAATAGGGTTAAGTAGTTGCCTAGCTATTTATTTTCATGAACTGAAGTTCAATTTCAATAGGCAAACAACAAGTGGCAACCTAGCTAATACTTACTCAAAAGGGTTCCTAAACCATTGCTAAGAATAATGAAAATGACTGCAGTTTCTACTCGTCATTGTTTTCAGGCTGGTTGTATTGGTGCTAGCTAGGTACCAAGCTAAAGCTAGCTACCCCAGAAGTTGCGGTCAAACAAATTATGCTTTATTACCAATGCGGTATTGTAAACACATCGTTCCTGGCCGGTGTTTGCTTGTTTGCAGACTTTTTTGTCCAGCTTTGACAGTGCTACTGTATCTTTTTTGACACGCAAAGATCCAAACGTTGTTCCATAGTATGTATGTCGTGAAGCTAATAGCAGTGACGCTATTACCGTGTAACTCCGGTAGGGCAACATCTGAAAAATAGCGCACTTGGTAGTGTGTACCAGTGCTCGACCAGTCGGCGAAAACCAACATCACCCATGACAGAGAACGGTTGATTGTCAAGGGCAATGAATTCCATTATCTTGGCTTTAATGGATTTCGCCTTTGAGTTGTCTCGCTGAAATTTTCTTACTCTTTCAAATGACTGCTCGACTTCTTGACTGCTCAATCCACACAGGAGACATTGTGTGGGCCAGGTTAGGAATGCTGTGTTGAACGTGTAGTGCAAAATTTGACGTGGCGTTATTACGTCATGTACCTACGTTATATAGGTATGCACGGTAGCTTTGACATCGGTTTTTAACATCGGCGTTAAACTTGATATCGGGCCGATACCGATGTTGGCATTTTTAGCTAATATCAGCCGATTCCGATATGTTCACCGATATATCGTGCATCCCTAGTAATATCATTGGTATAACTATCATTGTCTTCACGTCTATGTGAAACTATCGTGTTAAAAGACTTGTTCATTGAAGTGTTGATATTACTATAGAGGAATATTGCCTTGGCCTGGACAATCATCATGGATTCTTCTCTATTCCCACGCAGCAGACATGAGAAAAGAGGAGAGATAGTTAGCAAAGAAAAAGGGAAGGAAATGAAGGAAGAAATGTAAGGAGGGGTTGAGGGGAGAGGATGAGTACCAAGTCATGGGACTAATTCCACACTACTTGGTACAATGTACATAACTACCACATGAGTAATTCAAATACAGTTACCCTAAGTGAAATAATACAACAGTAATGCAAGTACTAGTTTTGCAGAGAAGAGCAAGGATTATACATTTCACCCCGTGTGAGGTTCAGCCTATGATACTGCTGTTACAGGACTATATCTGAGTTGTGTCAGTAAAGCTGTCACTCACTGTGGGGCGGGTCCATGTCCATTTTGGCCAATCCTACGGCAGAATTCACTTTGGGCCTTGCACCAAGCTCCCGGTTCTGGGTTTGGTTCTGATTCTGGCCCAGAGGTTTCTTCTCCTCCACCTCCTCTGGGCTATAGATGCCCTCCTCCGCCACCACCTTCTCTATCTTCTCCATAAGCTGCCGCAGCTGGGGGTGCTCCCCAAATATGTAGTTGCTGATGACAAAGTACCGCATCTTGCACTTTTCCAGCACCCACTGCAGATCCTTCCCCTCTCGCTTGATGTGCCTCTCGATGGACATGTTCCTCAGCACATCTGCCCAGGTGAACACCACGATGGTATGCCTCCACACGCGCTCCCCGAAAAGAGCCAGGTGCTCCTCGATGCGGGCCCGGTCCACCTCGGTAAACATGCCCACAGGGATAACCAGCAAGAAAGCGTGAGGGCCCAGGGGCCCGCACATGGAGGCGCCCCGCACCATCTCCTGCTGGTAGACTGGTGGCGTGGACTGGGTCGAGAACCAGCCCGGCGTGTCTATTACCGTCACCTGGCGCCCCTCCACCTCAGTCTGACGCTTGACGCAGAATTCAGCCGCCCGCTCCAGGCGGAACTCCTCATGGCCCAGTATGGTGTTGCCTGTCAGGCTCTTCCCAGGCCACCTCCAGCCCAACAGCACCAGCCTCAACTCAGTTAGATGGTTGGCTTCCCGGGCTGCTGCCGCTAGCCTCTTCTCTTCCTCCTCTGGGTCAGGGGCATCTTCTCCTAGGAGTACAAACATCACAACTCATTAGCAAGGACTTTTTAGTTAATACTCTTTTAGTCCCCGTTTCTGCAATTACGTGGTGAAAAAGGAAGCTTGAAGCAACAAGCCATACCTCCACTTTAGTATGTTTATCAGTAATTACATATCAAAGCTCTTCCTCTGTATAGACAATATTGGCAACTATGTTCGTTGCTAACTAAATAGATAGACTAGTTACACTGACATGCCAATTAAGGTCACACTACTGGCAACATGTTTATAGGCTAGAAACTTTACAACTACACCGTAAGTGAACCACGCAGTTTAGCTACAGAATATTTAGTTGGTGGTGCATAATCATTTTTTATCAAGTTCAAATCCCTTATAGAATTTTTTTTTAAATAAAGCCAGCGTATAAACGAGTCATAGCCTGCCTTTCTGCATCGATATCAATGAGTTGTTAGTTACTGTATCACTTTCATTCGTTCGTGTCAACATTCAAATTTAGCCAGCTCATCTCCTGTGTGGCTATGGTTGAAACCGGATCTTGCTCTGTATCAGCCGAGTTATTCTAACGTTTGACTCATAGTGACCCGGTCTGAAGCAGTAAACCAGCTAGTAACGTGAAACTGGCAAGTGAAACGTGTCACGTTCGGCTCAGAGTTAGCTAAACTGCATAGCTAACCAAACTAGCTAACTACTGTAGCTAACGTTATTTAGCTTACGTTAGCGATGTTGTTACTGTTAACCTTCAGTGAACTATCGATAACCTTATCTTAATACGTTTTGTTCGATGAGTTGTATCGGTTTACTTGAGACTCCGTTTGTCTTTTAGAAGACCCACCTGTTGATTGCACTTCTTTCTCCGATTCCATGTCGCTGTTTAGTTATTCCAAAGTTTAATCACAGCTAGATGAGACAGATATTTCACCGGATGTATAAATGTGAGACATCCGGTTGGCGTTTTCCTTTCACTATCAAATATGGTAGGGAGAGAATGCCCGTTTGCCGGCAGTGGGAGAAGATTGAGCTAGATGGATTTTGGCTGACATTTTCTCATCAATGAAACATTTGATCTCCATACAGTTTTCTGTTTCCAAAACTAGAATCTATAACAAACATAGTGCACTAAGTTTGGTAGACTTGACTTACCTAATTGTTTATAGAGATGACTTTGTTTAGGACGAGTGCACTAGATAGTGAGCGTTTTCCTAATGAACATCATATAGTAAGGCACAAATGGTCTTCATCCTCTTCTTGGCGGTAGCTAGCGTGTCCCAAGTAGATATCAAGCTGGCTAGCTAATTCACACAAAAAAACTTACTTGGCTTAAATAGCTAGAAATCGATTTCTTTGCAAGTTTTCCTCAATACTAGTACTCCTGTGAATCAACTTTTTTTCACGATAAGAAACACATGTCATCAATAAATACCATGTTCACTGTAAAATGGAAGGGAGGAAAATCCAATTCCCAACAGACGCTGAAAGGTATGTAATAAATAATAAAGATGCATTTGGAGTAATTATTGCATTGTGAGGCACATGTCATTGGTTCTGTAATCAGTAGAGTTCCATGACTACCCATCGAATCAATCACCAAAGCAATGTTTACTGTTAGTTAAAACATGCTAGCTACCAGTAATGAAACAAATCTTTAGCTGGGTTAAAAACAAATAGCACGAGGCTAGCTAACATTAGTTTACCAATGTGCCCTGCCATATTACATCCAAGGCCATCCCAGGGTATGCTGCACAATCAATAGAAGCCATTTGTGACACTGGGTCATTGCAAAGTAATTTATCGAGTTGTAGAGCACCTTTGAGTACCTCTTAAACGATGGTAGATGCCTGTAAAACATTGTATAGGTAACTACTTATGGTCTGTTGCCCTATGATCAGATTAAGTAAGAATACCACAAAATATAGTCTTCTATAATTATATGCATCTTAAGAAAATAGACAACTCAAAAGGTTGTACATCTATTAAATGCCTGTTAACATGGTGAAAAATATAGAACATATCAAAACTATGAAAGTAGAGCATTTGATCACATTGTGCATGCATCCCGTCAATAGGATAATGGTCCAAAAAAGACATCTATCAGGTTCACGAGGGCAGCCACTGAAAATGTTTCATAGGATAAATGTTTCTCTCCACTGGGATTCTCTGCCTCTAACCCTATTACAAGGGCTGAGTCACTGGCTTACTGGTGCTATTCCATGCCGTCCCTAGGAGGGGTGTGTCACTTGAGTGGGTTGAGTCACTGACGTGATCTTCCTGTCTGGATTGGCGCCGCCCCTTGGGTTGTGCCGTGGCGGAGAGCTTTGTGGGCTATACTCGGCCTTGTCTCAGGATGGTAAGTTGGTGGTTGAAAATATTTCTCTAGTGGTGTGGGGGCTGTGCTTTGGCAAAGTGGGTGGGGTTATATCCTGCCTGTTTGTCCCTGTCCGGGGGTATCATCGGATGGGGCCACAGTGTCTCCTGACCCCCTCCTGTCTCAGCCTCCAGTATTTATGCTGCAGTAGTTTATGTGTCAGGGGCTAGGGTCAGTCTGTTATATCTGGAGTACTTCTCCTGTCTTATCCGGTGTCCTGTGTGAATTTAAGTATTGCTCTCTCTAATTCTCTCTCTCGGAGGATCTGAGCTCTAGGACCATGCCTCAGGACTACCTGGCATGATGACTCCTTGCTGTCCCCAGTCCACCTGGCCGTGCTGCTGCTCCAGATTCAACTGTTCTGCCTGCGGCTATGGAACCCTGACCTGTTCACCCGACGTGCTACCTGTCCCAGACCTGCTGTTTTCAACTCTCTAGAGAGAGCAGGAGTGGTAGAGATACTCTTAATGATCGGCTATGAAAAGCCAACTGACATTTACTCCTGAGGTGCTGACTTGTTGCACCCTCGACAACTACTGTGATTATTATTATTTGACCATGCTGGTCATTTATGAACATTTGAACATCTTGGCCATGTGTAACAGTTTAACTTTAGTCCGTCCCCACGCCCCGACCCTCTGCACACATCAACAACTGACACTCACGAAGCATCGTTACCCATCGCTCCACAAAGGCCGCGGCCCTTGCAGAGAAAGGGGAATCACTACTTCAAGGTCTCAGAGCAAGTGACGTCACCGATTGAAAGGCTATTAGCGCGCACCACTGCTAACTAGCTATCCATTTCACATCCGTTACACATGTTCTGTTATAATCTCCACCCGGCACAGCCAGAAGGCTGGCCACCCCTCATAGCCCGGTTCCTCTAGGTTTCTTCCTAGGTTTTGGCCTTTCTAGGGAGTTTTTCTTAGCCACCGTGCTTCTACACCTGCATTGCTTGCTGTTTGGGGTTTTAGGCTGGGTTTCTGTACAGCACTTTGAGATATCAGCTGATGTAAGAAGGGCTATATAAATACATTTGATTTGATTTCATAGGATAGGATAAAGTGTGGGTTTTTATTCTAATGTTCCATAGGGCAGGATAAAGTGTGGGTCTTTATGTGTAATGTTCCATAGGACAGGATAAAGTGTGGGTCTTTTTTCTATAGTATGTTCTCCGTTATTGGGGGTGTTGCTAATCAGGCAATGGTTGTTAAGGTGGTGTCTCACAGAGAGGAGTGTCAGTTTTGTTTGAAGAGGAGGAGTGTGACGTAGACCTTACACACTTTTGTAATTACTCAGGAGGAAGATGTGGCTGAGAAACATCAGGCGTAGGGACATCAGTCTGCAGAAGTCCTTTGAGGACCTGAAGAAAGGGGGTTGCGCTGTGTGCAAGGGGCACTTTGAAGAGTGTTTTATTCTGATTATTGACCATCTTTGTCAATAAAAATACATTTCAGTCATGATACTTTTCTGGAAGACACTGTCCTCCGAGGCAGTACCTACCAGATTAAATTGCATGAATCCACCCCCTCAATCTGCAACAGATGCACGGCGTAGTAGAAAAATAAGTAAGCCAACCACAAAGTTCGTAGCAATTAAAGATGCATCGTTATTGTTTTATATCAACAGGTTTAAAGTCTTGAATTGTCTATTTTTTAAGGCGAGGACAGGGAAGCAGATGTAGGAGTTTTAGGTGAGAAAGACAGAGAGAACAAGAGAGGGAAGGAGAGCGTAGACCCAGCTCCAGCAGAGGAAGCAGCAGATGCTGAATTTAGTTCAGGTGGTCTGCAGGAGGTTAGCTAACTTAACGTTACGTTACTGTTCCTCAGCATGTTTTAACGTGCAATAGCTAGCCAAACAGTTAACGCCCACTACAAAACATTTTAATATCTAATTTATATAACATGTATAGCATTAAACTATATATGTGTAACTTACTTTTCTATCTCGGTGGCGTTATAACAGTCTGAACAACAAATAGTTACTTAAAGTTAGCTACATCAACTCAAGCGTTGAAGTCCCTCTTCTGCAAATCTCCAGTCCCGACGTCTGCATCTCATTTTGAACTTAATTTGAATATGATGACGATGTATTTTATTGACATCACTAAGCCATCTGACTGACATCTGATAGACCAATAAACGCGACTTTGAAAAACTCATCTCGACACTTGATCCCAACTACTCGGCTCACTTGCCTCCTATTGGAAACGACAGAATGTGGTCTATTTTAGTGGAACATCTTTGGTTTAATCCACTGAAAAAGGATTTCCTGCTTGTTTGACAGGTAGCGCGGAACTTTTTAGTGTGGGTTTCCGGCAAACTAAATGCTGTGTTGCGTATTGCTGCCTTTCGCAGGTCGGAGTGCGGATTGCACAGTTTTGTCCCCTGCAAAAAAGGGGGAATGGTATAAACTTAAATTGCATCACCATCTAACCCGGTATCTATACACTATCCCCCAAAACCCACCACCCCATCCCATTGCTTTGGCCCTAAACGATCGTACACCAGGCCATCAGTCTGGGAAGATGGAACCCCTTCTCTCAAAACTTCCTGTAGATCTTCTGCAATAAAATCTCTCACACCCAAAAATGTCTCTGCTGCTGCAACTACCACATCTATCTTCTGTGATTTCCACTCCATTAGTGAAGTGCAGTTGATCACCATGGCTATAAACGCAATAAATCCAACCTTACTAAAACTCATCCTCCCTGGCTCTCTCTCTTCAGGCTTACTCACTGGGGCCCTCCCAGTCGACTTACTTACCCTTGGGCTATACTCTGCTCTCTTCACGCCTCAGCATAGGAAACTTTCTGCCCCACTTGAACTCTGGCAATCTCAATCTGTCTCCCTCTAACAGGGCACTTTGGATCCCCAGCTGCATGGGCTCCCCCACAGTTGACACACAGTGCTTTCTCTATACCAGCTGTACACTCCCTCTGACTATGCCCTCCTGCACATGTCTCATACCGTGGGATTTTCCCTTCTACACACTAAAGCAATGTGTTCGAATCTTTGGCACCTAAAGCACCGAAGCGGGTTTGGAACATACACCCTCACAGGATAGCAAATATAACCTAACCTAATCAGGTAGAAACTCTTTGTCAAAGCTCAAGACAGACAGGGTATTCTCAGTCTCGCCATTGCCACTGGGTCTCCCTCACTGATCACCCCTTTTAGTGGCACCTTCCTCCAGAGAGCAAAGCACACCACAGGTTGAGCCACGAGCCACGTGACTCGAAGCGCCCGCTTCCTCTGGAAGGCGCATACACAAAAAATCGAAACAATTCCACTTCTCAAAACTTGCATAGATTTAGCCCGTCCCAGTTTGTCCTTTACCCAGCCTGACACAATGTATGGGTCAGTCAAAAAGCAGGAATCCATGTTTTCCAAAATTCTCACTCTTACCGTTCCAAAATCATCTCTGGTAGGATTCTCAGGGCAAACACTGGAAGTTTCCTCTACACCCATTGCCGCAGGTAGGCCATCTTCATCGTGGACTGGCTCAACCTCTGAGCGCTTACCTCACCTCTGACGTCTGACTCCATTTCGAGATCATCAATCTCAACAGTATGAAAACCTATAAGTAATATTACTGGTTTGTAATGAAGAGAAGAGACGCAAAGCCAATTCCTCCTTTGGTCGCCTTTCCTTCCAGTTCTCTGCTGCCAATGACTGGAACGAACTGCAAAAATCACTGAAGCTGGAGACTCATATCTCCCTCATTAGCTTTAAGCACCAGCTGTCAGAGCAGCTCACAGATCACTGCACCTGTACATAACCCATCTGTAAACAGCCCATCTATCTACCTCATCCCCATACTGTATTTATTTATCTTGCTCCTTTGCACTCCAGCATCTCTACTTGCACATTCATCTTCTGCACATCTACCATTCCAGTGTTTAACTTCTTTGGGACAGGGGGGCAGTATTGAGTAGCTTCGATAAAAAGGTGCCCAGAGTAAACTGCCTTCTGCTCAGTCCTAAAAGCTAGAATATGCATATAATTAGTATATTTCGATAGAAAACACTCTGAAGTTTCTAAAACTGTTTGAAAGATGTCTGTGAGTATAACAGAACTCATATGACAGGCAAAAACCTGAGAAAAAATCCAACCAGGAAGTGGGAAATCTGAGGTTAGTAGTTTTTCAACTCTTTGCCTATCCAAGATACAGTGGAGATTTGGTCATATTGCACTTCCCAAGGCTTCCACTAGATGTCAACCGTCTTTAGAACCTTGTTTGATGCTTCTACTGTGAAGGAGGGGGGAATGGGAGCTGATTGAGTCAGGTGTCTGCCAGAGTGGCATGTTAGCAGCGTTCCATCGCATTTCTACAGACAAAGGAATTCTCCGGTTGAAACATTATTGAAGATTTATGTTAAAAACATCCTAAAGATTGATTCTATACTTCGTTTGACATGTTTCTACGAACTGTAATATGACTTTTCGTCTGAACTTTCACCTGGACTTGCCCGCGCCTCGTGAGTTTGGATTGTGTACCTAACGCGCAAACAAAAAAAGGAGGTATTTGAACGTAAATTATGGACTTTATCGAACAAATCAAACATTTATTGCGAAACTGGGATTCCTGGGAATGCATTCTGATGAAGATCATCAAAGGTAAGTGAATATTTATAATGCTATTTCTGACTTCTGTTGACTCCATCCTTACAAATAATCCTGATAGGTATCAGTCTGGTGTTTTCTGTAACAACTTTATAGCCTGTGTTTGTAGTGACTGCTCAGTGAAACGACCTGTCCTGACTTGTCATAGACACTTGCTAAAAAACTTTAATGAGCAAGCCTTCCTTCATGATCTGGCCTCTGTAAATTGGTATAGAATCAGCTTGATCCCCTCTGTCGTAGATGTTTGGACCTTCTTTTTTGATATTTTCAGTGGTATCGTTAATAAATATGCGCCCATAAAGAAAATGAGAATTAAAAACAGTTACTCCGCCTCAAGATTTCTATTTGGAAAATCGCTCGGCACACACATATTCAGGCTGAATTTCTCTCGTTTCTGGTAAAATTTGGAAGGCCAGCGTTAGTTACTTTAAGGAGCAGTTCTCTCTCTGTGGGTCTAACCCCAAGAAGTTCTGGAAACCTGTTAAAGACTTGGAGAATAAATCCTCCTCCTCACAGCTGCCCATGTCCCTTAATGTTGATGCTGTTGTTGTTATTGACAAGGAGCACATGGCTGAGCTCTTTATTCACCACTTTATTATGTCAGGATTCCTATTTGACTCTGCCATGCCTCCTTGCCTGTCCATCATTTCCTAATCTTCCACCACTTCTAATGTGACAATCCCCGATGCTCCTCTCTCCTTTTCCCCTGCCCCGCTACAAAGTTTCTCCCTGAAGGCGATCATTGCGTCCGAGGTGCTAAAGGAGCTCCTTAAACTTGACCCCCAAAAAACATCTGGTTCAGATGGTTTAGAACCTTTCTTCTTTAAGGTTGCTGCCCCCATCATCGCCAAGCCTATCTCCAACCTATTTAACCTGTCTCTCCTCACTGGGGAGGTTCCCATTGGTTGGAAAAAAGCCACGGTGCATCCTTTATTTAAAGGGCGAGATCAAGCTGATCCTTACTGTTATAGGCCAATTTCTATTTTGATAAACAGGGTTGGAAAAACTTGTCAATAATCAACTTACTGGCTTTCTTCATGTCTACAGTATTCTCTTGGGTATGCAATCTGGTTTCCACTCAGGTTATGGATGTGCCACTGCAACCTTAAAGGTCTTAAATTATGTCACCATTGCCCTTGATTCTAAGCAATGGTGTGCTGCTATTTTTATTTACTTGGCCAAAGCTTTTGATACGGTAGACCATTCCATTCTTGTGGGCCAGCTAAGGAGTATTGGTGTCTCTGAGGGGTCTTTGGCCTGGTTTGCTAACTACCTCTCTCAAAGAGTGCAGTGTATAAAGTCAGAACATCTGCTGTCTCGGCCACTGCCTGTCACCAAGGGAGTACCCCAAGGCTTGATCCTAGGCCCCACCTCTTTCTCAATTTACATCATCAACATAGCTCAAGTAGTAGGAAGCTCTCTCATCCATTTATATGCAGATGATATAGTCTTATACTAAGCTGGCCCCTCCTGGATTTTGTGTTAAATGCTCTACAACAAAGCTTTCTTAGTGTCCAACAAGCTTTTTCTCCCCTTAACCTTGTCTGAACACCTCAAAACAATGGTCATGTGGTTTGGTAGAAAAATGCCCTCTCCCACCGGTGTGATTACTACCTTTACTACCTCTGATTGTGTAGAGCTTGAGGTAGTCACCTCATACACATACTTGGGAGTATGGCTAGACGGTACACTGTCCTTCTCTCAGCACATATCAAAACTGCAGGCTACGGTTAAATCTTGACTTGCTTTTCTCTATCGTAATCGCTCCTCTTTCACCACAGCTGCCAAACTAACCCTGATTCAGATGACCATCCTACCTGCTAGATTACAGAGACGTAATTTATAGATCGGCAGGTAAGGGTGCTTTCGAGCGGCTTGGTGTTCTTTACCATTCGGCCATCAGATCTGCCACCAATGCTCCTTATAGGACACATCAGTGCAGCTATACTCCCTGTAAACTGGTAATCTCTGTATAAAATCAAATTTTATTAGTCACGTGCCGAGTACAACAGGTGTAGGTAGACCTTACAGTGAAATGCTTACCCTATTTACTGGCAGCAGTAAAATAACAATAGCGAGACTATATACAGGGGGTACCGATACAGAGTCAATGTGTGGGGGCACCGGTTAGTTGAGGTAGTATGTACATGTAGGTAGATAATTAAAGTGACTATGCATAGATGACAACAGAGAGTAGCAGTGGGTGGGGAGGGGGGGGGGGTCAATGCAAATAGTTTGGGTAGCCATTTGACTAGATGTTTAGGAGTCTTATGGCATGGTGGTAGAAGCTGTTTAGAAGCCTCTTGGACCTAAACTTGGCGCTCTGGTACCGCTTGCCGTGCGGTAGCAGAGGGAACAGTCTATGACTAGGGTGGCTGGAGTCTTTGACAATTTTTAGGACTTTCACATAACTCGTCAATTTTATTCTCCAAGGATTGCACGTTTGCTAGCAGAATGGAGGGAAGTGGGGGTTTATTCGATCGCCTACGAATTCTCAGTTCACTGCAGCTAGCGACTGGAACGAGCTGCAAAAAACACTCAAACTGGGACGCTTTATCTCCATCTCTTCGCTCAAATACTCAATCATGGACACTCTTCCTGTGGCTGCTTCGTGTGATGTATTGTTGTCTCTACCTTCTTGCCCTTTGTGCTGTTGTCTGTGCCCAATAATGTTTGTACCATGTTTTGTGCTGATACCATGTTGTGCTGCTGCCATGCTGTGTTGCTACCATGCTGTGTTTCCATGTGTTGCTGCCATGCTATGTTGTCGTCTTAGGTCTCTCTTTATGTTGTGTTGTGGTGTCTCTCTTGTCGTGATGTGTGTTTTGTCCTACATTTTTATTTTATTTTTAATCCTAGCCCCCATCCCCACAGGAGGCCTTTTGCCTTCTGGTACAGTAGGCCATCATTATGAATAAGAATTTGTTCTTAACTGATTTTCCTACTCAAATAAAGGTTAAAACAATTTTTTTAATCCGTCTCAATTCTTTAGCATCTCCACATGATGGCAGTGTTTACCAAAAGTCTACGTGTTTTAGTAGCAGTATGTTTATGTTGTGTTGTTCCACCCTTTTGTCACTGAAGAGTCAAAGTAGGCTTTTCCTACGAGTAAAGGTTGCAAGGGGGAAAAGAACACTGCAACAGCAACCAAGCTGGCTTCAATGAAACTAAAGCGTCCTGCTGAAGGAGACAAGGGACTGCCACAGGTACTCCTAGGCACGTATGAAGCGAGAGCTGGAGAAAGTGGTTGTATCCCTAATGGAACTGTATTACCTATTTAGTGCACTATTGACCAGGATACTGTGAAGATGTTTTTATTTCTTTATGACCAATAAAGCTTAGATTTACAACAGTTTGACGTGCTCTTAATTTGCTTAGACAATAATATCTAGATTGTTTAGTGAAGTACAGGGCTGGCAGTCTAGTCATAATCTGGACAAGGAGTTAAAAAAGTCACTTTTCTAGCACCTTTTTCTCCTACTATTAACTAATGAATCATTCATTTGGAATTCACTATTTGCATCAGGGAATTGGGAATTTAGTACTGATAGTGATTAAAGCTAACAAATTCATGCAAGCAGATCTTAGCAAGAACCAAGTTATGTCTGCCCATTGATGTAATGAACAGCTGACTTCATTAAACCCAGGTGGGACATCAACCCACAATCCTCAACTTCGGAGGCTGATGCCTTATCCATTAGGCCACTGGATCACTGGTTCATTTAGAGATAGATATCAATAGATATTGTCAGACGGTGTTGGTTTCACAGGGAAGGGGCACCCCCTGCTACTCTGTTCACTGCCTCTGCCCTGCAACGAATGTCAAGTGGTACATCCAGTGTCGATTTTAGCATGGAAATCTCGGTGGGCAAACACTTTTACAAAGTTTTGATGCATGCCAGCAAAGATCTGGAAGAGATCTTCCAATTGTCACTTTTCTAGCACCTTTTTTGGGGGGGGTTTTGATTTTTATTATATTTTAAATATAAGTCTACATCTTATTAATTTTGTTTTCCAGACAGAGAGGACCTATTTCAATGTCTTCCTTCCCAAAGAGGGCAAAGACTCCAGCCTGCCCATGTTCTTCTGTTCCAAGTGGAGTGTTGGAAAACTAGTGGACTACGCTGCCTCACTGGCCAGCCTCAAGAACAACAACAATGTACTAACAGCTAAAAGAAAATAGCCACTAGCAGCAGGCTCCAAGTAGACAAACCTGTTCTACTGTTATCATCACACAAATATGAATCAACATTCAAATCAACATTTATTATAACGTGTAGTTTCACAATCATGTTTGTCACAATACATTTGACAAAAAAAGGAGTCCTGACTCGCACACAGCACTAATTCTCTAGATCTATTGGAGTCATTGGAGTACTATGAAGATGTTTTTATTTATTTATGACTTATAAAGCTTTGATTTAAAACAGTTTGACGTGCTCTTAATTTGCTTAGACAATAAATAGAAGTTTGTTTTGTGAGTACAGGGCCTGCAGTCTAGTCAATGATCTGGAAGAGGGGTTCCCAATTGTCACTAATTTTCTTGTACTTTTTTTCCCTATATAAATAATGCCTAATTTATTTGGAATTCATTTTCCTTTGCATAGGGAATTGGGATTTTTAGTAATGATGTGATTAAGCTAACAAATTCATGCCAAGCAGATCTTAAGAAAGAAACCCATTCCATTGTCTTTGATCTAATGCACAGCTGCTTTCAATAGACCCAGGTGGGACTTGACCCACAATCCCCAGTCAGAGGCTGATGCCTTATCATTAGGCTACTGGATCAATTATTTACCAGAGAAAAATACATTGTGGTGGGGGTTAAAACTTTTACGATAAAGTTTTTGATGCATGCCACAAAAGCCATTACACAACACAATACAACTTGTGAGTACCGTTTGTCACCGTTATATGCATGATGTATTCTTTAAACGTTAGGCAACTACATAAAGCTTTCCCAACCGCAGAGCTTTCTTTTCAGTCTGACTGCAAGAATGTCCAGCCCAGAGCTGTGGCCAGAGAACTTTAATGTTCCTTTTTCCTCTACCATAAGCCACTCCAATGTCGTTTTTAGAGAATTGGCAGTACCTTCCAACCGTCTCACATACGCAGACTACGTGTAACCAAGCATCCCAGACTCACGTCCAGCTCTTCACCTGCGGATCGTGTGAGAACATCCCAACGGCAGCTGATGAAACTGAGGAGTATTTCTGTCTGTAATAAAGACCTTTTGTAAGGGAAAAATCATTTCTGATTGGCTGGACCTTGACCAGGGCCAAAAGGTTTCTCTGTTTGAAATGAAGATGTGAAATATATAGTATAAGGTGCCATATGGGGCACATCAAGTATGTCTGAGGGTGTAGACATGATGTGATGGATTGTTCATAAATTGGGTTGTGCATACTAAAATGTAATGACCCAACAAATAATGCCTCATGCTGGTTTTTTT
>NC_036854.1:50926199-50935585 GCF_002910315.2 Salvelinus sp. IW2-2015 | reverse complement strand
TTAGAGATGATCTGAGGGAGAAAGAACGTTGTCTGGCAGGGTATGCTTGTTTCTCTTCTTTAGAATAATGGAATGAACCTGTTGGTGGCTGTCCCTGTTAACGTCAGGGCTATTGATCTTCATCTTTATTGGGATGTTTAGGGACCAAACTAAATGTTTGTTACACTTTCAATGTAAATAATGTTACTGTTATGTCTCTGTGTTAAACATTGGTCATTTCATTTCATGGTTTAAAAAGAATAAGGAAGTATGGTTACTGTAACTGGTCGTATCTATATATTGTGCCTCTGCATGCAAGTATAACAAATAAAATACCAAATAATTTGACGTGTGTACCGTTCTAAAATGGTTTGTTATTAAGGAACGTGTGATTATCTTGTCACGAGAGATTAAAATGTAAACACAGCGACTGCTGACATTTACGCTCGGACTGATAAGACACAACCCACTTTTCTGCACGTTCAAACAGGTGATAGGAGATTTGTTTCCGTGTATAACCCGTAACACAATCTAAACCGCAGAGTCTGTAGCTTTCACCTGTATCCCACACTAGTGTGCACCAGTCGACGGAAAATTCAGGTTTTGGGGATTCAACTCGATCCGGAGTCAGGTGGATAGAAGATCCTGCAACCATTTGTCAATTTAAATGCAAACAAAGGTAACGTTTAAATTGCCATCTGCTTCCGCGGTAACCTAGGCTACTCCAGCGTTCCATAAAAATATGAAATCATGTGCAGGATGTTTAACTTCTAACAAAACTTTGGAATAATATTTTGTAATTCCAGAATCATTCAATTTTGACAGTTTCTTATCTTGTGTTCATGTCTGTACTGCAGAATACCACAATCAAAAAATACAAAATCTGGATTGTCATGCCATAGAATGGATATTAAACTATGGTCACTACTTTTTTATTGCCATGTAGTGGGCAGGTTGTGTTTACTACATTGGATTCCCCTCTGAACTTGTCATTCAGTGTGTAGAAGAGATGGGTGTGAACTATCTTTATAGTTCAAATCAAAATGTTAATTGGTCACATACATACACGTTAGTAGATGTTATTGGTCACATACACATGGTTATGTATGATGTTATTGGTCTACATACACACGGTTAGTAGATGTTATTGGTCACATACACACGTTAGTAGATGATTATTGGTCACATACACCATGTTAGTAGATGTTTATTGGTCACTATACACATGGTTAGCAGATGTTAATGGTCACATACACATGGTTAGCAGATGTTATTTTTGGTCACATACACATGGTTAGTAGATGTTATATGGTCACATACACATGGTTATAGATGTTATTGGTCACATACACATGGTTAGCGATGTAATGGTCACCATACACATGGTTAGCAGATGTTATTGGTCACATGCACATGGTTAGTAGATGTTATTGGTCACATACACATGTGTAGTAGATGTTAATGTGAGTGTAGCGAAATGCTTGTGCTTCTAGTTCTGACAATGCAGTAATATCTAACAATTCACAACAACTACCTTATACACACAAATGTAAAGGGATGAATAAGAATATGTACATATAAATATAGGGTATGACGCGATGGCCGTGCGGCATAGGCAAGATTGGAGTAGATGGTATAGAGTACAATATATAGATTGAGTAATGTAGGATATGTAAACATTATTAAAGTGCCGTTATTTAAAGTGACCAGAGATTTGAGTCTGTATTTGGCAGCAGCTCTCTATATTTAGTACGGCTGTTTAACAGTCTGATGGCCTTGAGATGGAAGCTGTTTTTTCAGTCTCGGTCCCTGCTTTGATGCACCTGTACTGACCTCGCCTTCTGGATGATATCGATGGTGAACAGGCAGTGGCTCGGATGCGTTGTTGTCCTTGATGATCTTTTTGGCCTTCCTGTGACATCGGTGGTGTTGTAGGTTCACACCCATCTGAACAACATGCATCCAGCTGCAGACCCCAGCAGATGTTTCGATCACTTAAAACCAGGATTCTTGTGGAGAATCCTGACCACATGCACGTCAACTCTTTGCATAATCCTAGCTCTCTTTCTTCCTTTTTCCTAATTATTTTACCACCTCTATAAACTTGATAACGGAAGACGTATATTAAACCGTGGTACTAAGCATGCCAGTGTATCTCAGTGTCTTACTGTGGGCCAGTTTCCTGAACCCAGAAAACATCTTCTCAGGACTGAAAGACATTGTCTGTAGATAATCCCAGGGTATTCCCCAGTCAGTAAGACGTAGTAGCAGAAGCTGTATTAGTGGAGTAGTGGTGTAATGCATTAGATGAAGCATAATTATAATATTACAGGTACGGCTCACTGCCAAGGTGATGTCATTTCAGAGTCGGCCACCAGGAGAAAGATATGGCATCTTGTAGAGCCATGTGTCCGTGTTGTAGTGATGTTCGAGCAGAGCTTGTTCTGATATGCATCTTGTAGAGGTCCATGTGTCCGTTTGTAGTGATGTCGAGCAGAGCTTGTTCTGATATGGCATCTTGTAGAGGTCCATGTGTCCGTGTGTAGTGATGTTCGAGCAGAGGCTTGTTATATTCACTTTTAGTCCATGTTTCCGTGTTGTAGTGATGTTCGAGCAGAGCTTGTTCTGATATGGCATCTTGTTAGAGGTCCATGTGTCCGTGTTGTAGTGATGTTCCGAGCAGAGCTTGTGATTACAATAATAATAACAACGTCCTCTTTTTATATCTCAACAGATCTGGGGGAGAGAGATACGATGACCCATTCCCTCTGACTGTAAGTATATGTCGGCCCCCTAGCATAAGTATTGATTGGTTCCCTCTACATATATTAGTGGTGCCCTCTCCACTTGACATCCATGTCACCAGTCAGATCTGAACCTCTCCGCATAGAAAACCAACACCTTAACCATTAGGCCAAGAGGACATTCTGTCTCAAGCTGAGGGTGACACGTATTTTATACCTCAGGTAGTACCTCATCAGAAGAGCTGAGTCTGACTCACCTCCACACATACAGGAGGATAACCAAGGAAAATAATGTCTTTTAAAGCTTGGTGTCTGTAACTGTCTTTTTCAGTATCTTGGTCTGGGGATCATTCAGCTGGGGAAGACTGGAGCAGGGATGAGTGCAACAGGAAACACCAAAGAGGTGTTTATAGTAAGAGTCTCTTTCTGAGTCTGTGACCACACACAATGTGAGGATGTCCAGGAGTGATGAAGAGTAACAGCTTCAGACACTACTGAAACAGCAGGAGGAGGAGGTGCAGCAGGAGGTGCAATAGCAGGAGTATCAGCAGAAGGAGGAGCAGCAGAAGGAGGAGGTGCAGCAGCAGCAGTGCAGCAGGCAGAAGGCAGGTGCAGCACAGAGAGGTGCAGCAAGCAGAAGGAGAAGTAGCAGCAGGAGAAGGAGCAGCAGGAGAAGGTGTAGCAACCGGAGCAGGAGTAACAGAAGGTGTACTAGCAGCAGTACTAGGAGGAGTAGCAGGAGGAGCAGCAGCAGGAGTATCGGTACTAGCTTTGGGAATACCAGCAGGAGTAGCAGGAGCAGGAGTAGCAGCAGTTGCAGGAGTAGCATTTGCCAGAGATTTTTCAAAAACTTACACCGAAATCGACAAAAGGCGGGGGAAACGAGAAAGCCTCGAAAAGGTACAGATCTGGTTAACAACAACAATTAAACTACATGAGAGTATATCGTTTTCAGAATTGCATGTTTGTTTCTCTAGTTAAGACTAATGTAAAATGTATGTGTTTCAAATTATAAAACAAACTTACATCAATATACCTTTATGGAAGGAACTTGTGTACTTTTAAAAATCAGTCTCTCTTATTTATCGTAATTTTTTAATGGAACGTTTAGGGACACCAAAAAAACATTCTTAAAGTTGCAATGTGAAAATGTTACTATCATGTTTGTGTCGTGAAACATGGGTCATTCATGGTGTTTTAAAATAACCAATAAAGATATATAACTGATTAAATTGAAATGTGATGTCTATTGTGCCTTGCATGCAATATAAGTATAAAATAAAAAATATTTAATTGACATGTTGTGTACCATTAGTAAATGGGTGTGGCGTTAGATACACCCCCTCTGCACCATGATCAAACAGGTATGAGGTTCCATTACGGGTTATAGAATAAACAAATGTGAACCTCCCGTATCCCCTGTAATCAGACTCAGCACATAGCTTGACAGAAGAAATCGACGTTATGGGGATCCATTTCTCTCCGGAGTTGGTTGGATAGAAGATCCTGCAGCCAGAAGGCAAACTGGCACAATGCTTAGACTTGTCACCTGCAGTAATCGTAGCCTGTTGCAGTAATCGTAGCCTGTTGCAGTAATCGTAGCCTGTTGCAGTGTTCCAGAAAAAAAAGAGCATCTGCGCCATTATTTCAACTTCTAACAATAATAATATTTTGTCATTTTGGATTATATTAATTGAGACAGTTTTATAACTTGTGTTCATGCTGTTCTGCAACATAAAACAATTATCAAGGTTACACAATCCGTGACGTCACTGCTTTGAGTTTGCATAGGACTACAGTRCATATTGCCATCTACTGGGCAGGTTGTGTTACTACATTTGATTCCCCTCCACTGTCATKCAGTGTGTAGAAGAGATACCCATCAGAACAACATGCATCCAGCTGCAGACCCACAGCAGATTGTCTATCACTACAACTGGCCTGTCACTGAAATCAATACTACTGGCCGTGGAGAATCCTGACCACACGCACATCAACTCTTGGCATAATCCTAGCTCTCTTTCTTCCTTTTTCCTAATTATTTTACCACCTCTATAAACTTGATAACGGAAGACGTATTATTAAACCGTGGTACTAAGCATGCCAGTGTTACCAGTGTCTTACTGTGGGCCAGTTTCCTGAACCCAGAACASATCTTCTCAGGACTGAAAGACATTGTCTGTAGATAATCCCAGTGGTATTCCCCAGTCAGTAAGACGTAGTAGCAGAAGCTGTATTAGTGGAGTAGTTGTTCGTAAGCTTGAGAATGAAGCATAAATTATATAAACACCAAAGAGGTGTTTATAGAAGAGTTCTCTTCTGAGTCTGTGACCACACAATGTGAGGATGTCCAGAGGATGAAGAGTAACGCTTCAGACACTACTGAAACAGGAGGTTGTGGAGGAGTAACAGGAGGAGGAGGTGGAGTAGGTGCAGCAGCAGAAGGATAAAGAGCTGGAGGAAGAAAGCAGGAGGAGAGTAAGAAGGTGTACTAGCAGGAGTAACAGCAGGAGGAGTATCACTACTAGCTTTGGGAATAACAGCAGGAGTACTAGGAGAGCAACAGGAGGAGTACTAGGAGAGCAACAGAGGAGTATAGGAGGACAACAGGAGGAGTACTAGGAGGAGCAACAGCAGGAGGAGTAACATAAGACGTACCACACAGCAGGAGGAGTAACAGGAGGAGTACTAGGAGGAGCAACAGGAGGGGAGTAACATAAGACGTACCAGCAGCAGGAGGAGTACTAGGAGAGAGTACAGGAGGAGCAACAGCAGGAGGAGTAACAGAAGATGTACCAGCAGCAGGAGTAGTAACAGGAGGAGTACTAGGAGAGCAACAGCAGGAGGAGTAACAGAAGATGTACCAGCAGCAGGAGTAGTAACAGGAGGAGTATACGAGGAGGAAGCAAAGCAGGAGGAGTAACAGAAGACGTAGACACAGCAGAGAGTGAGAGTAGCGAGAGTACTAGGAGGAGCAACAGCAGGAGGAGTAACAGAGACGTACAACAGCAGTATCACTACTGGCGTTGGGAATACCAGCAGGAATAGTAGGAGGAGCAGCATTTGCAGAGATAAAAAAATAAATAAAAAAAAGTACACCGAATCAACAAGAGCTGGGTGGAAAAGAGAAAGCCTCTGAAAAGGAAGTACAGATCTGGTTAACAACAACAATTAAACTACATGAGAGTATATTGTATGTTTGTTTCTCTAGTTAAGACTAATGTAAAATGTATGTGTTCAAATTATAAAAACAAACATCAATATACCTTTATGGAAGAAACTTGTGTACTTTTTAAAATCAGTCTATCCCTCTTATTTATCTTCATATTTTTTTAACGGGACCCCAAAAAACGTATTCTTACACTTACAATGTAAATGTTACTATCATGTTTGTGTTGTGAAACATGGGTCATTTCATGGTGTTTTTAAAATAAGATTACATTTGTCTATTGTGCCTTGCATTCAATATAAAATACAAAATATTTTATTGTACCATTATTAAATGGGTGTGGCGTTAGATGCACCATGATCAAACATGTATGAGATGCCATTACGGGTTAACGTTATACAGGAAACAAATGTGAACCTCCCATGTCACCTGTAGTCAGACTCAATGCATAGGTTGACAGAWAATCGACTTTGTGGGGATTCATTTCGTTTCGGAGTCGGTTGGATAGAAGATCCTWCAGCCACTTGGTTCATTTGAAGACAAAGGTAACGTTTAGATTTGTCATCTGCTCCCKCGGTAGCCATAGGCTACTGCAGAGTTCCATAAAAAAAGAGCATCTGTGCGCATTATTTCAATTTAACAATAATACTTTGTAATTTAGGATCATATTAATTGAGACAKTTGCATATCTTGTTCAGTTAGTACTGCAGCATACAAAAATAAATCAAGATTACACAATCCGTGATGTCACTACTTTCAGTTTGAATAGGCCTACCATCTACTGGGCAGGTTGCCATCTACTGGGCAGGTTATGTTACTACACTGGATACCCCTCATTCAGTGTGTAGAAGAGATGGGTGTGACGTGGAAACACATTGTTAAAGTAACTTAACGTGGAAATCTTCTATTATAAAGCCTTCGATACAGTGGAACGTGAGTTTCTATTTCTCTCCCTTGAGAAATTTGGTTTTGGGGAATTATTTTGTAGTACTATTAAAACGTTTTATATGAATGGGAACAGTTCAATTAAAGCATGGCACTTCTCCTAGATTTGATTTGAAAAGAGGAATTAGGCAAAGTTGCCCAATTTTGCCTTACCTCTTCCTGCTTGCAACCCAACTTCTTACAAGTTTAGTTAAATCCAGTAATATAAAAGGGATCTCTATTGCGGACAGAGATATTATCATAAGTCAACTTGCAGATGACACAACCCTCTTTTTGAAAGATGCTGACCAGATTCCTAGAGCAGTCGATGTGATAAATATATTTTCCAAAGCATCTGGTCTTTGCCTAAAAATTWGTGTGAATTGTTTGCTGTTAAAGACTGTGTGATACCCTCTACATGCAATATTGCAGTCAAGGAAAAAGTAACATACCTTAGGATTACCATATCTAAGGATCAACACAGGACAGCATGCTCATTAAATTTCATTGATAACCTATTGAGTTGTTATGTTTAATAACATTTAGACTACGTTACCCAGCAGCTATGCGGCAGGGGAGATGGTTAATGACATGCCTTGCATGGCTAAACATGGAGTTTCTAGCTGAAGTATATGTTAATTAAAAAGTTATTAATCACGCCCCGGTTGTCATATATAAGGAACAAACATAACACCTATGATTGAAAAAACAAAGAAGTTGAACCATTGGTTGCAGAGGATTTATCCTTGAAAGGTCGGTATTGCTTTCTAACTGAAGTATCTAGACTACTTACAGCCCAGTCCCTACATCTTGACAACTAATAGGTAAAGCGTTTACCAGGGCTTTTCAACTTCATCTGGAAATCTACACTTATATTAGGAACATCTGTCAATTATGAACTCATAATGAATATGTGACTTCAATTGTTTTTTATTGATTTTACCTTATTGAATAATTATCTTATTAAGATAATTGGGGCTACAACTGTCTTCCTTAAAGAATCCTACTCAACAATTTTGGGGGAAAATTGTTCTCTTTATCTTCTCCCTTTCCTTCGTTTAATTTCATTTGTGGTTCCCTTTTTCTTTGTTACCTTAACTATACCACTATATAAGATTCCTGCTAATTATCTAGCTTTTCACAGACAACGTATTCTTACGTAGGTCGTTAATATACTGTATATCATACTATACTAGAACATAAATTTTTCATTCCCGCCATAGGTATTCAATTTGAGCAAAATAGGACATTTTGATAGAAACAAGTCCTTTATTTTTTAAGAACTGTTCAATATCATATCCTGTGGTGAGTCAACTTCTTAATTGCAAGAAGGATCTGTTACTCAAGTATGAGGAATTTTATCTCGTCCAAGATCCCCGTTAACACCTAGAAGTTCGCCATAGTCCCTTTGATGCCTATTCATCTGGATACTCTCATGTTATGTAGAGGTGTAGCCAGAACCTCACCATTCGCTTTGACCCTACCCTCGGCCTATCCAGTTGACTCTCCCAAGAGGGAAAATTACGTTTCTCCTCTGTCCCTCAGAACATAGGTCTATACGTGCTTTATCAAAGGGATATTGTATCCATTCCTTATTCAAGACATATTACTGGAATAAGTTGCGACTAATATCTGTTGGGGGGAAAAAAGTCTGGTTATTACCACACAAACACTTGCTTGTTAACAAGGTCAAAGAGGTCTCTTTCAGAATGATCCATAAGTATTACCCTGCGAATCATTACCCGAAGAAACTTAAAAAAAAAAAAACACATTAACATTGATTGTACTTTTTGTGTTGAGCATCCAGAAACAGTTTCACATTTATTTTGGCATTGTCTACATGTAAAACAATTATGGAAAGATATTCAGTTTTATAATTATTAATATTCTTGATGACTTTTGTTTGTTATGGGAGAATGTGCTGCTCGGTTTCCTTAACCATAATAAAGATAAAGAAACAATTGAACCTTATAAATCTAATTGTGCTAATGGCAAAATTTCATTTTCATAAAATGTAAATTCACGAATAAAAAAAAAACACGCTTCTGTGTTTTCTATCAGGAATTCGAGCAGTACATTAAGACCATTCTACATTCTTCCAATAAGAAAGCTGTTAAAACAGTCAATGTGTGTGCATCTTTTAAGGTCTTTGTATAATCTGTCATTTGTTGTACCCCCTAGCATATATGTTATCATTGTCTGTTACTTCTTATATGTATACTGATTTTTCTCAAATAAAAAAATTAAAAAAGTGGAAATCTATATGAATACTATAGGATGGTAAAAGATGTTTGTAATTTCAGAGCGTCCTCCAGGAGAAAGAGATGACATCTTCGTCTGGTACAGGTAAGTCTGTCAGGGTTGTGGAGAAGTTCTTAAATCTATTTTAATCTACTAGAGCATGTTGTCAGTACAATTTACTCTAACAATGTGCTCTGTTTTTATATCAACAGTGGAGAGGAAGAGGAGAGTTAGCATTTCAGTACCTCCCGACAGTAAGTATTGACTGAGTAGTGTTGTTCTTCCTACACACATGTACAAGTGTGTATTGGCCCTTAGTTTTTTTTGCG
>NC_036854.1:50856442-50926174 GCF_002910315.2 Salvelinus sp. IW2-2015 | reverse complement strand
AGTCCTTCAAGATTCGAGTTATCTGGTTCTTTAGACACTATAGAAGAAACAGTTACAGACAGGCTTTAAAGGTACACTATACAGATATCGCTGTGCATTTCCTGGTTGATAAATTCTAATAGTCAGACAAATTTCAGATTGTGACAAAAACAAGTATGTATAGTGTAGATCAGGGGTGGGCAACTCCAGTCCTCGAGGGCCTGATTGGTGTCAACTTGCTCCATCCCTAGCAACAACAGCTGATTAACCAGAATCATTGTGCCACTCTAAACTGCTGTGAAATATATTTCTCTAAACATTATTTTCAGCAGTTTTTAGCTGGTGTAACAAAAACAAGTAAAAGATGCAAAAACAAACTCCAGATCGGGAAGCCTAGAAATAGAACATATCTACCGCTTCTTTGGACTTGCTTCCAATGAGAATGACAGATCTATAACTCAAATTTCTATGTGAATTTTGGTGTGGTCTCCCAAAAAGTTACATATTGCACCTTTTTAATAGACTTAATGCCCTTTGATTATCAGTAATATTCAGTGCACAACAAATGCAAAAAAAAAAAAGTATTTTCCCTGACTGTGGACTTGCCAGATTGTGGAGTTAAGATAAATGGAAGCACCCTTATTATTAATATGTTTGTTCTCACACGTACAAGTGTTTATTGGCTTTCGTGTTTTTTTTTTGCGTATCTCACCCTGAGAGTGGGGACAAGGGATCAGCTATTATTGATGGTGACCCTGGAGCAACTAGGGCAACTCAACAGATTTTCACCTAGTCAGCACGGGGATTGGAACAGTTCTTTTTTGTTATGGCCCAATGCTCTGGACGTAGCATACCTGCACCTGACGTGTGTGTTGAAAAGAGAGAGGTGTGAGAACAACAATATTAATAATAAGGGTGCTTCCATTTATCTTAACTCCACAATCTGGCAAGTCCACAGTCAGGGAAAATACTTTTTTTTTTTTTATGCATTTGTTGTGCACTGAATATTACTGATAATCAAAGGGCATTAAGTCTATTAAAAAAGGTGCAATATTTAACTTTTTGGGAGACCACACCAAATTCACATAGAAATTTGAGTTATAGATCTGTCATTCTCATTGGAAGCAAGTCCAAGAAGCGGTAGATATGTTCTATTTCTAGGCTTCCCGATCTGGAGTTTCGTTTTTGCATCTTTTACTTTGTTTTTTGTACACTAGCTTAAATACTGCTGAAAATATGTTTAGAGAAAATATATTTCACAGCAGTTTAGGTGGCACAATGATTCTGGTTAATCAGCTGTTGTTTGCTAGGGATGGAGCAAGTGTGACACCAATCAGGCCCTCGAGGACTGGAGTTGCCCACCCCCTGATCTACACTATACATACTTGTTTTGTCACAATCTGAAATTTGTCTGACTATTAGAATTTATCAACCAGGAAATGGCACAGCGATATCTGTATAGTGTACCTTTAAAGCCTGTCTGTAACTGTTTCTTCTACAGTGTCTGAAGAACCAGATAACTCTGATCTGAGGACTGTTCTGCTTTGTTCGGTTGGAGCAGGGAAGAGTGCAACAGGAAACACCATCCTTGGGAGAGAGGCCTTTAAAGTGGACTCATCTCCTGAGTCGGTCACCAAAGCATGTGAGAAACAGAGTAGGGAGGCAAACGGGAGGAAGATTGAAGTGTTGGACACCCCAGGACTGGGCGAGGACAGGAGAAGTGAGATAGCCAGATGCATCATGGACAAGTCAGTCCCGGAACCCCATGTGTTCCTGCTGGTGGTAAGGTTGGGGGTAAGGTTGACAGAGGACGAGAGGAACACTGTGAAGTGGATCCAGCAGAACGTCRGAGAAGATGCCTCACACTACACCATGATATTAGTCACCTGTGCTGATTCACCCCGACTCAGAGGAAACACAGTGGATGACTACGTGAAACAGAACCAAGACCTTCAGACACTCATCGACAGCTGTGGAGGCAKATATCACTCATTTAATAATGACGATAGGGAGGACCACAATCAGGTCACAGAGCTGCTGGAGAAGATAGCAGAGATGGTGGAGGTGAATAAAGAGGGGAGCTACACCAACAGGATGGACCAGAGTGCTCAGASTGACATCACTGCCCAGAAGATACAGAGCAGGTCTACAACTTGGGGCACTACAGCAGCAGCTCTTCTGGCAGCAGCCATTACGTTGTTAATACTCTCAGGAGTAGTGAGAGTAGCGGAACCAACAGACCTAGCGGAACCAACAGTAGCAACCGGACCAGCATTGGGATTAGCGAAACTAGCGAGATCAAGAGGAAGAGCTGGACCAGCATTGGTAGTACCAACAGAAGTAATGCGAGCAGCAGTCAGACCAGCATTGGAAKAAATAAAAGGCATATTGGGAGTACTAGTAGGGGTAGCAGGCGTAGCATTGGTAGCACTAGCAGGGGTAGATGGACTAGCATTGGTAGTAGCAGCAGGTATGGCAGGAGTAGCAGGGTCAGCAGTAGGAGTTGCAGGACTAGCATTGGGAGTACCAGCAGGAGTAGCAATAATAGCAGGAACAGGACTAKCAGGAGTGGCATTAGTAAAGATTTTCCAATGGTATCAAAATAGACAGCATAATGGACAGGAGAGGGGTGGAAAACAGAAAGCCTCCTAAAATAAGTACAGATCTGGTTAACAACAACACAAAGAAGATACTAGATGTGAGAGTTCTGAAGTGTAAAATAGGTTACAGTCTGGGTAGAATGGCTGGGCGGTAACACAGTGGGTATGTCTGCATGAACAGAAAGAGAGGGTAGCCTTTTATTGAATAGATGGTTCAGACGGTGTAACTGTTAACGAAATGATGGTGATGTCAAGGAACAAACAAAAACACAATGTTGATGCAAAACCCAAAAGGAAGTACTCCACATGCTAGTGTTACACAATGACCAAATAAGAGAGGTGCACAACAACCAGGAAACAATATCAACCTACATAACAGTACAAACTACATACCTGACATTTACTCCTGAGGTGCTGACTTGCTACACCCTCGATAATTCTTGTGATTATTATTATTTGACCATGCTGGTCATTTATGAACATTTGAACATCTTGGCCATGTTCTGTTGTAATCTCCACCCGGCACAGCCAGAAGAGGACTGGCCACCCCTCATAGCCTGGTTCCTCTCTAGGTTTCGGCCTTTCTAGGGAGTTTTTCCTAGCCACCGTGCTTCTACACCTGCATTGCTTGCTGTTTGGGGTTTTAGGCTGGGTTTCTGTACAGCACTTCGAGATATTAGCTGATGGAAGAAGGGCTATATAAAATAAATTTGATTGTTTGATAAAAAAATTGAAAAAAATAATTTGATTGATACCTTGGTTGCCACTCACAGGCAATGCTCACACAGGCAATGCTCACAGGCAATGCTCACAGGCAATGCTCACAGGCAATGCTCACAGGCAATGCTCACAGGCAATGCTCACAGGCAATGCTCACAGGCACCTTTGAGTGGTCTGTGCTGTTTGGTTGAGAGATAACTAATGACTGCAGGTCATTTAAGGATAGCCCACCCCTTTCAGGTGGTGGTGATCTAGTTAATTAGTTGTGTGTGTCGACCAATGAGGAGCAGGCTCCCCTCCTACTCGGGAGGGGTTTCGTACAAGTAGTTGTTTCTCTTGGAAGAAACATTTAATGCTTTTTTTTTTTAAATGTGTTGAAACCATGATCTTATGGTCATATCCCATTGAGTATTGTTGGTCTATTGCCATTTCATTTTTTCTTCATTTTTTTATGGGATGTTTAGGGATCAAACTAAATGTGCTCTTACAGTTTCAATGGAAATAATATTACTATCATGTCTGTGTTGTGAAACATGGGTCATTTCATGGTGCTTTAAAATAACCCATGAAGGATATTTAACCCATTATATTCTATTCTGTCCCTTTGTACTTGCATGCATGTAAGAAAATAAACACCAACTATTTTATTGAGATTTTGTATGCCGTTTTGTTAAACCAAAGTATTTATTCTAAGGAGAATATTTATGTACTGCTGTCTGCTGTCTAAAGATGGCGTCGACATAGAGGGCAGCCTCACTTCCAGTCCTTAGGAAACTTTGCAGTATTTTTTTTTGTTAATGTATTATTTCTTATATTGTTAGCCCAGAAAATGTTATGTGTTATTACATACAGCTGGGAATAACTATTTTTCACAAGCATTTCGCTACACTCGCAATAACATCTGCTAAACAGTGTATGTGACCAATAAAATTTGATTTGGTGTCACGCCCTGCCATAGAGAGCCTTTTTATTCTCTATGTTGGTTAGGTCGGGGTGTGACGGGGTGGGTAATCTAGGTTTTTTTTTCTATGTTGGCCTGGTATGGTTCCCAATCAGAGGCAGCTGTTTATCGTTGTCTCTGATTGGGGATCATATTTAGGCAGCCATTCCCCACTGTGTTTTGTGGGATCTTGTTTTTTTTTTTTGGTGTTGCTTGTGAGCACTGCATTTGCGGTTCGTTATTATTTGGTTTCGCTAAAGTTTCACTTAGTAATAAAGATGTGGAACTCTACGTACGCTGCGCCTTGGTCAGTTATTACGACGATCGTGACATTTAGTCATGTAATATTTTTTGTGATTATGAGTCGGCCATTTATCCAGGACGAATGGCTTTTACAAATCTGTCCAAAATGAGAAACACAAAGTAATAAAACATAAGATGCTGAAATTGTAGTTCAAGTATGTGTGTATATTTGCATCTGATAAAAATGATAGAAGTAAACATTGAGTTATTTGTTACTATGAATATATATTGCTGTATTCTTTTTTTTCTTAATTATTTGAAAATGTTTTTGACATTTTTCAAAAGAGCATCAGCTGTTCCGGACGACTGTGTGATCACGCTCTCCGCAGCGATGTGAGTAAGACCTTTAAACAGGTCAACATTCACAAGGCCGCAGGGCCAGGGGATTACCAGGACGTGTACTCCGAGCATGAGCTAACCAACTGGCAAGTGTCTTCACTGACATTTTCAACCTCTCCCTGTCCGAGTCTGTAATCCAACATGTTTCAAGCAGACCACCATAGTCCCTGTGCCCAAGAACACTAAGTTAACCTGCCTAAATGACTACCGCCAGTAGCACTCACGTCTGTAGCCATGAAGTGCTTTGAAAGGCTGGTCATGGCTCACATCAACACCATTATCCAGAACCCTAGACCCACTAATTTGCATACCGCCCAACAGATCCACAGATGATGCAATCTCTATTGCACTCCACACTGCCTTTCCACCTGGACAAAGGAACACCTATATGAGAATTCTATTCATTGACTACAGCTCAGCATTCAAACGATAGCGCCTCAAAGCTCATCTAAGCTAAGGACCCTGGGACAAAACACCTCCCTTTGCAACTGGATCCTGGACTTCTGACAGGCCGCACCCAGGTAGTAAGGGTAGGGAAAAACACATTCGCACGCTGATCCTCAACACGGGGGCCCTCAGGGGTCCGTGCTCAGTCCCTCCTGTACTCCCTGTTCACTCATGACTGTACGGCCAGGCATGACTCCAACACCATCATTAAGTTTGCCGATGACAAACAGTGGTAGGCCTGATCACCAACAACGACGCGACAGCCTATAGGGAGGAGGTCAGAGATTTGTCCGTGTGGTGCCAGGTCAACAACCTCTCCCTCAACGTGATAAAGACAAAGGAGATGATTGTGGACTACAGGAAAAGGAGGACCGAGCTCACCCCCATTCTCATCGACGGAGCTCTAGTGGTGCAGGTTAAGAGCGTCAAGTTCCTTGGTGTCCACATCACCAACAAACCATGGTCCAAGCACACCAAGACAGTCGTAAAGAGGGCATGACAAAACCTATTCCCCCTCAGGAGACTGAAAATATTTGCCATGGGTCCTCAGATCTTCAAAAGGTTCTACAGCAGCACCATCAAGATCATCCTGACTGGTTGCATCACTGCCTGGTATGGCAACTGCTCGGCCTCCGACCGTAAGGCACTACAGAGGGTAGTGCGTACGTCCTAGTACATCAATGTAATAGTCCGGTGGCAATTTGATTAATTGTTCAGCAGTCTTATCGCTTGGGGGTAGAAGCTGTTAAGGAGCCTTTTGGTCCTAGACTTGACGCTGTACCGGTTGTCATGCGGTAGCAGAGAACATGTCTTGGGTGGCAGGAGTCTATGATAATTTCATGGGCTTTCCTCTGACACTGCTATTATATAGGTCCTGGATGGCAGGAAGCTTGGCCCAGTGATATACTGGGCCGTACGCACTACCCTTCTGTAGCGCCTTATGGTCAGATGCCGAGCAGTTGCCATACCAGGCTGTATACTGTATTTCATATGTTGGTAACCATTTTCTAAAAGCACTAAGGCACCAGAGGCAGTGATGTATTATGAATACAGCCTTATTGTATTGTATATTGTGCCTTATTGCTTTTATACCAACATATTAAAATAACAATGAATTACATATTTTCATTCAAATGTCATTTAATACTTCAATTCATACAATTTCCTTCTTCCACAAGGAGATACACTGCATTCAGAAACTATTCAGTCTCCTTCACTTTTCCACATTTTGTTACATTACAGCCTTATTCTAAAATGAATTAAATTGTTTCCCCCCCCCCCACATTAATCTACACACAATACGGCATAATGTACAGCACTTTGTGACATCTGATGATGTAAAAAGGGCTTTATAAAACAGCAGGTCAGGGACAAGGTAGCACGTCTGGTGAACAGGTCAGGGTTCTATAGCCGCAGGCTGAACAGTTGAAACTGGAGCAGCAGCACGACCWGGTGGACTGGGGACAGCAAGGAGTCATCATGCGAGGTAGTCCTGAGGCATGGTCCTCGGGCTCAGGTCCTCCGGGAGGGAAGAGGGAGAGAATTAGAGGGAGCATACTTAAATTCACACAGGATATCTRATAAGACAGGAGAATTACACCAGATATAACAGACTAACCCTAGCCCCGAGGCACATAGACTATTGCAGCATAGATACTGGAGGCTGAGACAGGAGGGAGGTCAGGGGACACTGTGGGCCACGGGGCCAACCAGGCAGAATATAACTCCACCCACTTTGCCAAAGCACAGCCCCTACACCACCAGAGGGAAATCAACTGACCACCAACTTACTACCCTGAGACAAGGCTGAGTATAGCCCAGGAAGATCTCCTCCACCGCACGAGCAAGGCAGATGAGGCGCAAAACCGTACAGAGCTGGAAATGATAAAGGTTGAGGTTGGGCAGGGAGACAGCGAGGCCTATAACCATGCTATGTAAGGGATAATCAATGAGGGGCTATGCGTTCTATGGAAAATAATGAACTACGTGGAAGGTGTGTTCTGAATTCTGATTGGTATGATAAAACATTTATTTTTACTGCTCTAATTACGTTGGTAACCAGTTTATAATAGCAATAAGGCTCCTCTGGGGTTGTGATATATTGCCAATATACCACGCACTCCGCGTTCCTAAATACAACCCTTAGTCGTGGTATATTGGCCATACACCACACCTCCTCTTATTGCTTAAATAAAGCACGCTCTACAATGCCCTTCAAGCCAATCAGAAAGTAGTATTCAACAATGTCATCGTATAAACTAAACTTAATGCTAAGCAAGGGGAATATTATGTGCGACTTGAGATAAATACAAGAGAAGATTCGGACAGCAACTTGAACATGATGACATTCTTATGATGGCACGGCGAAATTCATATGAAACTGTGAGCAGGCATAGACGCTAGAACACTGCTCGTCCAATTAGGATCCAGGATCCAAACAACCAGTTCATAATAAATAAATAAAATGTCATATAGACTATGGTTGTTAAAATAATGAAGGATAGTTACCTGTAGCCAGTTCTATTTATATGTATATTGTGCCTGATGCAAGTAAAAAAATAAAAAACGCGTATTTATTTTTATGTACATGTGTGAGCTCTCTGACTGTTTCATTCACTGCTGTCCAGGCTTGTAGCATACTACTGATTTCTAATATTTTCTCAAAAGGAAAATCTATAAAATATGTTAAAGAAAAATGATGATTATTCACAGTAACTGATTAGAAAAATTGTTTACCGTCACTCGCTTTTTTTAACTGACAGACTGGATAACCAATTACAGTGTAGAGTTTTCTGATCAGCCAATAGTAGTATGGGAGTGGCATCCTGCTTTCGGATGACCCAATGGGAGAAACGAGGAGGTTCGTTTGGTGACACTAGCTAAACGTATTCACCCACTGGTGTGTCCGTTGTCTTGGTTTGCTAACGGCTACAGTAGCTAGCTGTATATATATTTTTTTATCCGTAAACAACAATAACATATCATCAAAATATGGAAGGCCGTGGCTACAGTTCAGGTATATATCAAAATATGTCAATGGGTTTACATTCACTAGGTTATTCATGTTCAAGATGTTATATTACTAACGTCAGCTAGCTAGCCAATTACTTAGAAGCTAACGTTAGCTAGCCATTCAAGATGGCTAGCAAGCTAAAATAGTAACGTTATTTTGTACGTTATACATGGTCATTTTACAGAACCGCTAATGCATGTAATACGTAGCTAGCTGTGGTATATTAGAAAGAGAACGTCACAGTCTTAGTGTGTAATCTCATTAAAATGGAGTCCGTCTGCCACGACTTGAACCCACAATAGCGTTAAGAAATGGCCGCCATATGCCGTTTTTCTTACATTTTTCCACCCCCAGAGAATACGTTCCCCACAGCCCTTCAGTTTATGTAACTAACGTTAACGTACTAACTAGCTATGACTGCCACCGTTAACGGTATAGCTAATGTTTTTTTAACCAAACGGGTTGTAAAGGTGCAAGGTTGCCGACTAGTTAACTAACGTTAGCTAGCGAAGTTAGTTAGCTAGCTACATGTTAGCTAGATGTTAGCTTACAGCTAAGTAAGCGGGCTAACTAGTTTTTTGTTATCAAACGTTCACCCCAGTGAATGCATTAGCTAGCTATGCTACGCTTGGCTACGTTATGTCACATCGCGTTATACAACCCGTTTGAGTGCTTGTAGATAACCCTTTAATTTGAAACCTCTCTTTAATATGTTAGGAGGATACTCGAGTTGGGGAGCGGTGGAGGAGGGTCGGGGAGCCGAGGTAAGAGAGAGAGAACGTACTGTATCTGTTCACACCAGTCTAAAACGTTACATATCTGAATTTCCCAGGAATATGTGCCAGCGATTGGTTGTGAATGAACAGTAACACTTTACACCACAGAGTGTTAGCTGGCACCTTACTTGGGGAGGACAGGCTCGCGTAATGGCTGAGTGAAATTAGTGGAACGTATCAAACACATCGTTTCCAGGTGTGATGCCATTCCTCTGTTCCTGGACATTAGGTGCCGTCCTCCCCTCAGCAGCCTCCTGTGCTTTAAACACAATTGATTGTGTTGACTTAATCATATTTACAAAATGCACTTAGCCAAAGGCGCCCATATCAAATGTATTGGAATTTAAACGAGGTAGCCTATGATTTGGCTCATTTTGATTAGCTAGCTACACCTCTATACCCCTGCCTGTAAACGTGTGATCCTCACCTTAAAACCATCTCTGCTCTCCCCCAGGCTCAGACAACTATGACCCGTATGGAGGGGCTACAAGGACTCCATGTCAGGGATGGGGGCTACGGAGGAGGCACAAGAGGGGTCTCTCTGGGAGCTCTCTGTTGGCGACGGGGACCAGTGCAGACGCTGTCATCGCAAGATCAACCAACGCCTTGACATGCTGACCCAGCTGGAGGAGGCATGAAAGGCGGGGGGCGCAGCGACAGGTAACACACACAGAGCTCTGGCTGACCTGCACACACCTCTTTCTGGCTGGTAAAGGCGTCCACAGCTTCTCAGCCCAAAGTGTCCGGAACAGCTCGTGCATATATTATGACAACATTGTGACATTTTTGTGGTCTTCGGTACATTTCCACCGGGTTGTTCTGGCAAACAGTATTGATCTTCAGGAAAGTCTTTGTCATTCAACGAGAGATGGTTGGTTTTCAAGCAAATTTTTAATTGAACAATAAGACATCTTAGTTACATGTAAAAGTACTATGATCTCGTCTGCAAAAAAACGTAAACATTTGATATTCCATGAGATATTAGATTAACTCTTGACTATTTTGAGGGGTGTATACTGCGACAGCGCCTCAAAATGGACTAACTATTGCCGCGGTTTTCTCATTTTTCAAGTCTTAAGGGAGTATGTGACCACACTCGTTCAGTTCGCCTAGCCGACTATTATAGCTAGCACCAGCCGAACTGAAGCAAGCTAACACCTTAACACTCCCCTGGTTTCAACTCTCCACACACACGTCTTTGCACTCAAGATCAATCACGCACCTTCACACAGTTGTGTAGTCTGCCTTTCCAACACTATACACACACACACACACACACCCACATCATCTGACCTGCACCTCTCCTGTGTTTTCCACACATCTGCAGCTAGCTTTTCCCATATCAATCCCCCTTTCTGTTCATACCTCCATTAATCTCAATCATCTCACAATGCTGCCACACCCTCGCTCTTCCTGCTTTAATCACCTCACAATCCTGCTGCCACAGCCTCGCTCTTCCTGCTTTAATCACCTCACAATCATGCTGCCACAGCCTCTCTCTTCCTGCTTTATTCAATCACAACCTGCTGCCACAGCCTCTCTCTTCCTGCTTTAATCAACTCACAACTGCCACAGCCTCTCCCTGTAATCACTACATACCACCCACATCTTTCCTGGCCGCCTCCTCCTTAGCTAGCCCCTCCCCCTGGACACGACTAGGATGTAACGGTAAGGGTTACAGGGTAAATATCCAATGTATTTCGGTTGGGGAAACATTTTGATTTAAAGGCTAAACTCATAAGCTTGATTTTGTAGAATTGGGAACCATTTTTCCCCCTATGGATTTTCAGACCTCGAGGATACGTATTGCGTCAATTTGCTGAAACATAACATGTTAAGGATAAGTAGTCTATTTCTCCGATTCCAGTCCGTTAGTTTGGGTAACACGAGTAGTTTTAGTCTAAACCAGAAGGTAGCTAGCTGTAGTTGGGGGGGTTTTAACTGTTGTTGAATTAACGATAGTAACTATCCAGATGAGCCTCTACCTGGCTCCTCCCACCCAGCACTAGAGATATGAGCCTCTACCTGGCTCCTCCCACCCAGCACTAGAGATATGAGCCTCTACCTGGCTCCTCCCACCCAGTATGTTGTCGTGGGTGTAGTTGGTTTGTCTTCATTATACTGTCATGCTTATGGATTCCCATTGATATACCCAGGTAGATCCCTCACCACCACAGTCACAGTTCTCAGACACAGGGAAGTCAGCAGCAGGTYGTTATAGTATACTGCCCCCCCCTGTCATGGAGGTAGAAGTGCAGCACCCACAGATCCCCCAAATGCACCCCCCTCTCTGATCTATCTGACTCAGAACAGACAAATACACCAACATGTCCACCTCATCCTGACTCTCTGTGTCTGAGCGGGAGGGGGGGAGGAGGGAGGGGGGGAGGAGGGAGAGAACGAATGACGGTGACAACAACCAAGTTCATATTTTGGCTGAGGCCCCACCCTGTAAATGCACAAGGAACACCAACTAAATGCCCCCCCCTTTCTGTATTGTGGTACAGTCTAATCACCCTCACATACAATTTGCCACATGGAACAGTACTGTTTCTATAAGGCTGCTCTTATCTGTCTCTCTGTGACCCGTGAACCAACCCTGATATTCTGTACAGCTCCAGCTCTGTCCCCACCTCCACCCCACACGGTGAGACACTCCACCTCATCTTGACTAGAAAGGGMGT
Source organism: Salvelinus sp. IW2-2015 (assembly GCF_002910315.2). Classification (NCBI taxonomy): domain Eukaryota; kingdom Metazoa; phylum Chordata; class Actinopteri; order Salmoniformes; family Salmonidae; genus Salvelinus; species Salvelinus sp. IW2-2015. The sequence goes on along the minus strand of NC_036854.1, from coordinate 50,914,373 downwards.
AAACMCCCCTCCCCMACTACTGGGGTACCAACCAACCCCCCCTTTGACTCCAGAGAGWAGGGTGGGGTGGATGAGAAATGGGGAATGCTCAAATRTGTGTAAACCAAATGTTGACAGAGAAAAGCCTTCCTGCCATGAATGCCTACATCAAGACTCAGCAGCGTTGGGATTGGCAGAAACATTCTGCATCATTATGACATCACTAATGTGGCTCATCACCTTGGGGGGAAACATGTCAGAGAGAGGAGTAAAAGGAGGGGAAGAGAGATTCCCTCCCTCACTCTCTGCTCGTTCTACCACTCCCTCCCTCCCCCTTTTCGCAGGTTTGACCAATACGAGTCCTTCGACTCRCGGGGCCCCTCCCTCCCCTCCCGGGATCTCTACAGATCYGGTAGCTATGGTTACGGCGATGGCCGAGGGGACATGACCCAAAGAGCTTCAGGCTTCGGAGGAGGTGGTGGTCTAAGCTCAGGCTTTGACAGCTCCTCCTCCTACGGAGCTGCTAAGATGCAGCGGCAGAACATGAGAGACTCCTTCTCCAGTGGCCAAGGAGGAGGAAGCTGGGCCGGAGCAGGCCAGCGCTCCCCGAGAAGGGGGGGAGGCCGCGGAGGGTTTGGAGGCCGCAGATCCGACCCCACTCCCATGGGTGGAGGTGGTGGTAGGATGGGTGGAAGAGGAGGAGGCCGGGGAGGTGGCGGTCACTCCCCTGGGGGTAGGGGCAAGCTCCCATCCCTCCTGGGCCACCGCATGCCCCCCCAGACCGGGGCCTTCCACCAGTCCGCTCAACAGGGCCGGGTCCCTGKGCACCAGGACTTCCCAGGGCGCCACTTTGGAGGGGGCCCCCAGGGAGGCCACCAGCGCGGGCGCAAGAGGCCCCTCAACCGAGTAAGTACCCTACCGTACTGCCCGCCAGTCTGCCAGCCCCACAGCAGGGCATGATGACTTACCTACCAAACCCCCCCACCCCTGTTCATCTACCCCCTAAACGCTCCCCTACCCTGCCTACAGCGCCAAGGGACTGGGGAGGCGTGGATATAATTGACATGACAACTACCAACACATTGACAGCAACGCTCGCCCCCCCCCCAAACTTATAGTTTGGTCATCATACTATCGGCCCCAGTCCCTATTCAATATTGCCACAAATGCCTCTTTGATTGAACCGAACTGTCCCCCTCCCATTGAAAGGAAACTGCCCTGCTCCAAGAAATAGTAGCCCCTACCAACACCACCCAGCAGAGATCTGGACCAAACTCCATTATAATGTCCTTTCTCTGGGTTTTAATCTTGTGGTTTTATTTTGCCTGGTTCTGCCCCTGATGGAGGCCTTATGGTAATAGTGGAGATATGCCGGGGAGTCCACTGAAAGTTCCATTTGAGAATCTATTGAAAAGTTCTTTTGAGAATCTATTGAAAAGTTCCATTTTGAGAATCTATTGAAAAGTTCCATTTGAGAATCTATTGAAACAGTCTACTATAGTTAATGGGTGAAGGGATCCAAGTTAAGATGGGAAATAATTTATTAGTCCACTGATAGTCCCAAAATGTTTTGCATGTCAGCAATCACGTTTTCAAGATATTTGACTTTGAAGAAGCAGAGTGTCACTGGCCACGTACCAATGTGATGATGATGTCCCTCAGCAGCAGCAGCAGCCTGGTGGTGGTCAGCGTGATGGTCAGAAGAAAGGAAACAGACTCTGACCGCAGCAGATGAACCAGAGTCTAAGATGAACAAGACAGAGAGCGCAGGTGGAGAGACCGCTGAAGGTATCACACACACACACAGAACAGACGACAATGTCCACACACAACAAACTACCCCTATGCACTGTCCTGACTTGACTGTCTTTCTGTCTCTCTCTTTCTCTGACAGAACCAGCAGAGAACAACGTATGAAGAAATGAGGTGAGGACCCCAGCTGCTGTGACTTAACTAACACATCTTGTGGACCGGTGTGTGTGTGTCAGTACTCATTTGTTTCTCTCCTCTCCAGGCAACCAAAGCCCCGGCTGATGGAGAGAAAGGTAAGATGGATTCATCTTCCTCCTCTGTTATTAGACCTCTATCCTCTCTTCATCAACTGGCCCCTGTTCTCTCCTCCTCTTCATCAACTGCCCCTGTTCTTCTCCTCTTCATCAACTGGCCCCTGTTCTCCTCTGTTATTAGACCTCCTACTATCCTCTCTTCTCAACTGCCCCTGTTCTCTTCCAACTGGCCCCTGTTCTCCTCCTCTTTTATTGCCTCCTTCTTCTCTTCATCAACTGGCCCCTGTTTCTCCTCCTCTGCTTTTACCTGCCTCTTCCTTTCTTCATCAACGGCCCTGTTTCTTCATCAACCGGCCCTGTTTTCTTCATCAACTGGCCCCTGTTTTCTTCATCAACCTGGCCCCTGTTCCTTCATCAACGGCCCTGTTCTCTTCATCAACGGCCCCTGTTTCTCTCATCAACCCGGCCCCTTCTCTTCATCAACCTGGCCCCTGTTCTCTTCATCAACCGGCCCTGCATTCTCGCATCAACCTGGCCCCTGTTCTCTTCATCACCTGGCCCCTGTTCTCTTCATCACCTGGCCCCTGTTCTCTCATCACTGGCCCCTGTCTCTTCATCACCTGGCCCCTGTCTCTCTCTTCAACTGGCCCCTGTTCTCTTCATCACTGGCCCCTGTTCTCCTCCCTGTGCCTCCCTTCTCTCTTCATCACCTGCCCCTGTTCTCTTCATCAACCTGGCCCCTGTTCTCTTCATCAACTGGCCCCTGTTTCTCTTCATCACCTGGCCCCTGTTCTCTCATCACTGGCCCCTGTTCTCCCCTCTGTTTACCTGCCTCTTCTTATCACTGGCCCCTGTTTTCTTCATCAACTGGCCCCTGTTCTCTTCATCAACTGGCCCGCTGTTCTTCATCAACCTGGCCCCTGTTCTTCATCAACTGGCCCCTGTTTCTCCCTGTGCCCTTTTTCTTCATCAACCGGCCCCTGTTCTTCATCAACCGGCCCCTGTTTTCTTCATCAACCGGCCCTGTTTCTCATCAACGGCCCCTGTTTTTCATTCACAACTGGCCCCTGTTTCCTCCTTCTTCATCAATCTGGCCCCTGTTTCTCCTCCTTACCAAATGACTTCAATAGTTTCCATGAGCTTGCCCAGTGATTTAAAGTAATGATAATTAGTGGACATTTTAGAAACCAGTTGTAATGAGATGGGACAATAGCCTGCTGCGGTGCGTTTCCATTGAACTGTGTTGTCATAGAAACAAACACATTCCCATCTAGTGTCTTGGAAGTGTTTCCATGATCTATTTAGTCTGCCCTCCCACCTATCTGTTTCAGGTAGCCTGCCTGCCCTTCCACCTATCTGTTTCATGTTTCAGGTAGCCTGTCTGCCCTCCCACCTATCTGTTTCATGTTTCAGGTGGCCTGCGAAAGCCAACATGGATAGAATGCAATAATTGACTAATGAGCCATATTCTAATAAATCTCATGTGCCAACGCGTCGCCATGGTGAAACTTGCACTCCTGTAGATCTGAAATAATTGGATGGTGAAACAGGAAGTCCAGAGAAGCCTCGTCCCTGATTGGCAGATGAGTGGCAACCCTGATTAGAAGCACCTTCTGCTCATCGGTTGTTCCCTACAAATGCTGTTCTGGAGATTTCTTTTTTTTTTTACCTACACTGAAGAAGGCTGCAAAAGCGGAAACGTCTGTGTCCGCTATCCTTGATGCAGTGAAAATAATATGAATTGAGAAATGAAGTAAGCTTGATTTAACACGTGTTTAGAATTTAAATGTGGAGTTGATAGTTTATAGTTACGCGATGACATCACATGCCCCGCATACCTTAAATTATACTTTGGTAAAGTTTCATTCCCCGCTATAAAGAAAGTTGGACTAAAGAGAGATTGTTGAGCAGAGAACATTTCTCCTATAGCTGCCGTTTCCGTATTTTTAATTTTTTGTTGCCGTATTACTTTTGTCAAATGAATCTGGGTCAATGCAAACCTACCTACAGTCTCTCTTTCCTGCTCCGCCCATCTTTTATTCAAGCTGGGTGACGTTTCACAACTCTAGATGTAATTTTCAATAGACTGCCCYTCTCCTTGCTTCCCTCCCTTGCCCGCTTCCCTGTCACCTCCTCCCTATTTCCCTTCCCCTCAACACGAAAACCTCCTCTCCTTTTCCCTCGCTCTTTCCCCGTCTCCCCTCCTATCTTCGCCTCATCTCTCCATCCGTCTTCCTCTCCAACTGTAACCTCTCCTCTCTCCCCAGTGGTGTCGATGCAGGAGGAGATCTCTCAGATGAAGAAGAAGCTCCAGACAGGGAAACAGACTYCTCCCCAGGACAAGGTCCCCAAAAACAGGAGGAAGAGGGGCGGCTTCCTGGAAAGGTCAGGGGTCACACTAACACCCAAAAGTCAAACCCAGAGGTCAGTTATTACAAAATACATCTCTTAATTTCTCTTTGTCTAATTTTCTTCCTTTTCTGTCTCTCCTTTACATATCTTCTTCTCTTTCTCAGAGGTCAGAGTTATTATACGGAAACTTATTTTCCTAAATACAGTGCCTTCGGAAAGGATTCATACCCCTTGACTTTTTCCACATTTTGTTACAAAGTGGGATTAAAATGGATTTAATTATCTTTTTTTGTCCATTCAATACATGTTAGAATAACCTTTGTCAACTTGCTTGTTGATCATTGCTAGACAACCATTTTCAGGTCTCGCCATAGATTTGAAAGCAGATTTATGTCAAAACTGTGACTCAGGAACATTCAGTCTTCTTGGTAAGCAACTCCAGTGTATATATGGCCTTGTGTTTTGGGTTATTGTCCTGCTGAAAGGYGATTTCCTCTCCCAGTGTCTGTTGGAAGCAGACTGAACCAGGTTTCCCTCTAGGGTTTTGCCTATGCTTAGCTCCATTCTGTTTMTTTTTATCCAGAAAAATTCCCCAGTCCTTAATACAAGCATACCCATAACATGATGCAGCCACCGCTGTGCTTGAAAATATGGAGGGTGGTACTCCGTAATGTGTTGAATATGTCCCAAACAACATTGTATTCAGGACAAAAAGTTAAATGCTTTTCCACAATTTTTGCAGTATTACTTTAGTGCCKTGTTGTAAACAGGATGCATGTTTTTGGAATATTTTAATTCTGTACAGGCTTCCTTTTCACTTTTTCAGTTAGGTTAATATTATGAAGTAACGTTTGTTGATCCATACTCAGTTTTCTCTTATTAAGCTCTGTGACTGTAAAAGTCAAATCCCTGAGCGGTTTCCTTCCTCTCCAGAAACTCAGTTAGGAAGGACGCCTGTATCTTAGTAGTGACTGGATGTATCGATACACCATCCAAAGTGTAAWTAATAACTTCACCCTGTTCAAAGGGATATTCAGCGTATGCTTTTTTTAATCTACCAATCGGTGCCCTTTGAGGCATTGGAAAACCTTTATGGTTTAAATTCACTGCGCGATTGAGTGACCTTACAGATARTTGTACGTGTGGGGTACAGAGATGAGGTAGTCACTCAAACATCATGTTAAACACTATTGTTGCACACTGACTCCATGCAAATTATTACATGACTTGTTAAGCACAAGTTTACTCCTGAACTTATTTAGGCTTGCCATAACAAAGGGGTTGAATACTTATTGACCCAAGATATTTCAGCGTTCATTTTAAATACATTTGTAAAAAAATTGACATTATGGGGCATTGTGTGCAGGCCAGTGACAATTATTTAATTTTTTTAATCTGTTTTAAATTCAGGCTGAAACACAACAAAATGTGGAACAAGTCAAGTGGGGAATACTTTCTGAAGGCTCTGTATGTACTCAGTGAGGGCAGAATGACCTGTCTTCTCTCCTCTTTCCTCTTCTCCCGACCCCCTTCCCTCCCCCTCCTGCTCTCTCTCCTCCCGCCCTCCCCGCTCTCTCTCTCCCTCCCCCTCCCTGCTCTCTCTCTCCCGCCCCCTCCCCGCTCTCTTCCTCCCGCCCTCCCCGCTCTCTCTCCTCCCTCCCTCCCCCCCGCTCTCTTCTCTCCCTCCCTCCCCCGCTTCTCTCTCTCCTCCCTCCCTCCCCTCCCTCTCCCCCGCTCTCTCTCCTCCCTCCCTCCCCGCCTCCTCTCCCCGCTCTCTCCTCCCCCCTCCCTTCCGCCTCTCTCCTCCCCTCCCTCCCGCTCTCTCTTCCTCCCTCCCTCCCCGCTCTCTCTCTCCTCCCTCCCTCCCCGCTCTCTCCTCCTCTCCCTCCCTCCTGCCTTCCCTCTTCCTCTCATTCCTCTTCTAAATATACTCGGTGAGGGCAGAATGACCTCCTGTAGTCTTTTCTGCGTCTCTGTGAATGGATGGATGGGGGGGATAATGCATTACTCAACACTAACCACTTAGCTGTAGTTTCACTCACCACACACTTCCAACATATCTGCCCTGATTGGGCCGGCAGGCTGTGGTCTGACTGTTGTCGTGCTGTGTGGTCGACGGAGGGTGACGTTTGCGTGCTCGGTGTGTAAGTTCCGTTCATTCTACCACGAGGACATGGCAGCCCACTGGAGAGCAAGTTCCACAAAGATCACTTCAAGTTCCTGTCCAGTCAGCTGTTCCAAACCCACCACAGACTTCTTACAGGTAGACATACACATGCAGACGAACACACACACACTCAAAGGTGCAGACGCATGCAGATGGGACATTAACACGCACTCAATCTTCTGTAAGATTCCCATGTGTTTTGAGCGGAACCCCCCTCTTACTGTGTGTTGTGTACATACCAGGAGTACCTGAATAACAAGTATAAGAAGACAGAGCAGAGGACCAGTCAGATGGAGAACCACTGTGCTGCTATCTGTCAAGTCTACAAGGAACAGGACCTCACCAGGCGTAAGGACAGCAGTGTGTTTGTGGTGTCTACCAGGGTTTCCGTTAGTCCACTAATAGAGGCTATTGCCCCCCCCCCTCCCCAGGAGAAAACAAAGAATTCATTGTGACATAATGCATTTGAACTTTTTCATTGATGGGAATACCAGTGAATAAACTGCTGGTCCAGCTCAGACAGCTGTTTGTTGCTGCTGGAGTAAACATGTCCGTTAATTAAGACCAGTTATGCGTCACAAGTCGCAACACAAACTACTTTGTAATGAGCTGGAGCCATATGAATCTTGAAAACATACTTAATTTAAAAAATATATGTTTTACTACATATTGAGGCATCTTACCTTGCTTCAAAGTAGCCAAAATCCAACAAACGTGCAGGCAGTTATTTGATAGACTTCCTATGCCATTGAAACCAGTAGCCCTTTTTCTCCTGTTCTATTGGTTTTCAAATCAACTTTCATTGGTTTCAAATACTCATATTCAAAAAGGCAAATTTTCACCTTTTAAAAAAGTCACATTTATAAAACATTCCATGCATTCTCGCATTTGCAGACTAGTGTTTATAGAGCTTTACTACCTTGTGTATTCGGAAACTCATTACCTTGTGATGATTGGATAGACATCATTTAGCCTTGTGATGATTGGATAGACATCATTTAGCCTTGTGATGATTGGGATAGACATCATTTAGCCTTGTGGATGATTGGATAAGACATCATTTAGCCTGTTGGTGCATTGGATGACATCATTAGCCTTGTGTGATTGGATAGACATCATTTACCTTGTGGTGATTGGATAGACATCGTTTAGCCTTGTGGATTGGATAGACATCGTTTAGCCTGTTGGTGAATTGGATGCATCATTTAGCCTTGTGTGATTGGATAGGCATCTTAGCCTGTTGTTGGATAGGCATCATTTAGCCTGTGTGATTGGATAGCATCACCTAGCTTGTGTGAGTTGATAGACATCATAGCCTTGTGGTGATGAAGACATCACCTAGCCTGTGGTGAATGGTAGACATCACTAGCCTTGTGGTGATTGGATAGACATCACCTAGCTGTGTGGTGATTGGATAGACATCACCTAGCCTTGTGGTGATGGATAGAATCACCTAGCCTTGTGGTGATTGGGTAGACATCACCTAGCCTTGTGGTGATTGGATGGACATCACCTTAGCCTTGTGGTGATTGGATGGACATCATGTAGCCTAATAGTATGGCCTTAGAGTAGGCTATATATCGTACATTTGTATTTCTCCTTTCTTTGCCAGGAAAATATTGGCCTTTTTAGAAACACATTTCATGTGCAATTCTACCAGACTTATAGATGACTGGAACATTAGCAGAACCTCTTTTAATAGGACAACATTTACACGGTAGCCTACTCTGCTGACAAACAGATCAATAAAAAGCTATTTGTAAGTTAATAGAGGGTATCATTTTGGCAATTTAAAATGTATTTTAAGGGAAAGCTTCCCCCTAGCCTTATGGACACCCCGCCTTACGTATTGTATCATCTTCCAAATTAGCATCTGAGTTACATGTTCAGTTCAGAGAGATAATTACCTTCATCTAAATTGGAATTATTATTATTTCTTTCTGAACCCGTGGGCGGGCGACCTAATCATGGTAATGCAACCAATGCATATGGGTCTGGTACATTTCTTTTCAATGTCCGGTAGATGAAAATGCTGCCGCGTCAATGTCGTGCGCTACGTTTTGCTATGAACCCTGTTTGTGTACGTACTGTGTGTGTTGGTGTGTAATGCTGTATGCTGTGTGTACCCTTCTGTGGAACAGAGTGGATTTGTAAAGCTTTTTCTGTTGCTGTTTTCTGTTTACGCTGTCAAATTTCCCGTGTCTCCCTCTGTAACAGAGTTGTATGGAGCACTTCATGAAAAGTGGAGGCAGCCACTGTGCAGCTGTGACTTTTCATCCCCATGCATTCTTGGATCGTGCATAGCGAGGTAGTACACAGCTCTGCTCTTATATGTCTGTGGACGGATGAACCAGGTCAGACACTCGTTTTAATGACTGTAGGGGCTGGATGATACCAGGTCAACACAAAGCTCGTTTTATATTGATGTAGGGCTGGATGATACCAGGTCACTACACAGCTCTGTTTTATAATTGACTGTGGGGCTGGATGATACCAGGTCATACCACAGCTCAGTTATATTGACTGTAGGGCTGGATGATACCAGGTCACTACACAGCTCAGTTATATATTGACTGTAAGGGCTGGATGATACCAGGTCATACACAGCTTCAGTTAATTGCTGTAGGAGCTGGAGGATACCGTCACTACAAACAGCTCAGTTTATATTGACTGTAGGGGCTGGATGATACCAGGTCAGTACACAGCTCAGTTTATATTGACTGTAGGAGCTGGATGATACCAGGTCATACACAGCTCAGTTATATTGACTGTAGGGGCTGGATGATACCAGGTCATACACAGCTCAGTTTTATTTGCTGTAGGGCTGGATGATACCAGGTCAGTACACAGCTCAGTTTATATTGACTGTAGGGCTGGATGAACCAGGTCATACACAGCTCAGTTTATATTGACTGTAGGGGCTGGAGGATACCAGGCTCAGTTTATATTGACGTAGGGCTGGATGATACCAGGTCAGTACACAGCTCAGTTATATTGACTGTACGGGCTGGATGATACCAGGGTCACTACACAGCTCAGTTTATATTGACTGTAGGGCTGGATGATACCAGGTCACTACACAGCTCAGTTTATATTGACTGTAGGGGGTGGATGATACCAGGTCATACACAGCCTCAGTTTATATTGACTGTAGGGCTGGATGATACCAGGTCAGTACACAGCTCAGTTTATATTGACTGTAGGGCTGGATGATACCAGGTCACTACACAGCTCAGTTTTATTGACTGTAGGGCTGGATGATACCAGGTCACTACACAGCTCAGTTATATTGACTGTAGGGCTGGATGATACCAGGTCACTACACAGCTCAGTTTATATTGACTGTAAGGGCTGGATGATACCAGGTCATACACATCTCAGTTTATATTGACTGTAAGGGCTGGATATACCAGGTCACTCACAGCTCGTTTATATTGTCTGTAAGGGCTGGATGATACCAGGTCATTACACAGCTCAGTTTATATTGACTTTAGGGGCTGGATGATACCAGGTCACTACACAGCTCAGTTTATATTGACTGTAGGGGCTGGATGATCCAGGTCAACACAGCTCAGTTTATTATGACTGTAGGGCTGGATGATACCAGGTCACTACACAGCTCAGTTTATATTGACTGTAGGGCTGGATGATACAGGTCACTACACAGCTCAGTTTATACTTGATGTAGGGGCTGGATGATACCAGGTCACTACACAGCTCAGTTTATATTGACTGTAAGGGCTGGATGATACCAGGTCACTACACAGCTCAGTTTATATTGACCTGTAGGGCTGGATGATACCAGGTCACTACACAGCTCAGTTATATTTGACTGTAGGGCTGGATGATACCAGGTCACTACACAGCCTCAGTTTATATTGACTGTAGGGCTGGATGATACCAGGTCCAGTACACAGCTCAGTTTATATGACTGTAAGGCTGGATGATACCAGGTCACTACACATCTCAGTTTATATTGACTGTAAGGGCTGGATGATACCAGGTCACTACACAGCTCAGTTTATATTGTCTGTAGGGGCTGGATGATACCAGGTCAGTACACAGCTCAGTTTATATTGACTGTAAGGGGCTGGATGATACCAGGTCAGTTTTATATTTGACTGTAGGGGCTGGATGATACCAGGTCACTACACAGCTCAGTTTATATGACTGTAGGGGCTGGTGATACCAGGTCATACACAGCTTCAGTTTATATAGTCTGTAGGGCTGGATGATACCAGGTCACTACACAGCTTCAGTTTATATTGACTGTAGGGCTGGATGATACCAGTCACTACACAGCTCTGTATATTGACTGTAGGGGCTGGATGATACCAGGTCACTACACAGCTCAGTTTATATTTACTGTAGGGGCTGGATGATACCAGCTTCAGTTTATATTGTCTGTAGGGCTGGATGAACCAGGTCACTACACAGCTCAGTTTATATTAACTGTAGGGGGCTGGATGATACCAGCTCAGTTTATACTTGTCTGTAGGGGCTGGATCGATACCAGCTCGTTATATTGTCTGTAGGGGCTGGATGTACCAGGTCAGTTATATTGTCTGTAGGGGCGGATGATACCAGGTCACTACACAGCTCAGTTTATATTAACTGTAGGAAAGCTGGATGATACCAGGTCACTACACAGCTCAGTTTATATTACTGTGAGGGCTGGATGATACCAGGCCAGTTTATTGTCTGTAGGAGCTGGATGATACCAGGTCACTACACAGCTCAGTTTATATGACTTAGGGGTTGGATGATACCAGCTCAGTTATATTAAACTGTAGGGGCTGGATGATACCAGGTCACTTCACAGCTCAGTTTATATTAACTGTTAGGGGCTGGATGATACCAGGTCAGGTTTATATTGTCTGTAGGGGCTGGATGATACCAGGTGTCATACACAGCTCAGTTTATATTAACTGTAGGGCTGGATGATACCAGGTCAGTTTATATTGTCTGTAGGGGCTGGATGATACCAGCGTCACTACACAGCTCAGTTATATTGACTGTAGGGGCTGGATTGATACCAGGTCAGTAGACAGCTCAGTTTATATTGACTGTAAGGCTGGATGATACCAGGTCAGTACACAGCTCATTTATATGACTGTAAGGGCTGGATGATACCCAGGTCACTACACAGCTCAGTTATATTGACTGTAGGGGCTGGATGATACCAGGTCAGTAGACAGACTCAGTTTATATTGACTGTAGGGGCTTGGATTTGATGACCAGGTGTACACACGCCTCAGTTTTATATGACTGTAGGGGCTGGAGTGATACAGGCAAGTACACAGCTCAGATTTATATTACTGTAAGGGCTGGATGATACCAGGTCAGTACACAGCTCAGTTTATATTGACTGTGGGGGCTGGATGATACCAGTATCGCGATACTCGTTACTATCGTGGCAAAGAATGGAAAAAACAAGATTTAACGTCTTTAGGAACACAGCCCTACTGACGGTGAGAAACATCATGTTGTTGTCATCCAGAGTCCCATTTATCCACATCTTCCAAGCTACAGCACACTACTTCACATACAGCAGGTTTATCAAGGACCAAACAGTGATTGGTTAATCACCTAGTTGATCGGTTAACTGATTGGTTGATCATTAAAAGTAGATCGCTGCTCCAGCAGGTCATTGTCGAGGGTGAACACCACTGTGGTCCTTTTTGGCAACTAGATGACAGGTGTTAACTCCAGCTAACTAGACACCTCGGCTCACGTCTCAAAACGCATACGTCCATCCTCTCAGCAGTAGCATGCTCACAGTGGGTAATCAGGCCTACATAAACCCTGCTTGGTTGAGATTGGCAGGGAGCATGGATAGTTGGATACAGWWGATACAGAAGCACTTTTTATTTTATATTTTGCTATGCCCTCCCTGACTTTTTTTCCCACTGACCCCTGTGTGACCTTTGCCTCCTGCGTGACCCCAGGGTATGATGGAGCAGTCTAAGAGGGCCAGTCTGTCAGTGGCTCGCAGCATCCTCAACCACAAAATCATCGGAAAGAAGCTGGAGAGTTACCTCAAGGTACACACACACAAGCACACACGCCTATCTCTCACAGACCCCCCCCCCTTTAGAAACACTGACTCTCTGTGCCTTGCACACTCACTCTCTGACCCTGCCCTTCCCCTCTCTCCTCTCTGCAGGGTGAGAACCCCTTCCTCGGTAACCAGGACGACCAGGACCCAGAGGACTCAATGATTATGGAGGTGTCAGAGGCTGAGCTGACCAATGAGAGCCTGGCGGAGACCACCAAGGAAGAGGCGGGGCCAGAGACATCGCAGGCGGCCACCGGGGCTGATGGGGTAGAGGAGGAGAAGATGGAGGAGGGAGGAGTGGCGGTAGCAGACGGAGGGGAGGAGGAGGCGCAAGTAGAGAAGCTAGCGGGAGGAGAGGGGGAGACGCAGGGTGAGGGGGAAACGCAGGGTGAGGCTGAGGGAGAGCTGGAGCAGGGAGGAGAGGAAGAGGAGGACGGGTTTGAAGTTGGAGATGAGTTTGGAGAGGAGGATGAGGGAGTGGAAGGAGAGCTGGGAGAGGAAGAGGAGGATGAAGGAGTGGGAGGAGAGGATGAGGGTGTGGCGGTAGAGAAGAAAGACGAGGATGCTGACGTGGTCGTCATAGAGTGACCTTTACCCTCAATGACCCTTTGACCTCCCTCTGGACCAATTAATACAGCCCTCTCTCCCCTGTCCAGCCAATCCCACTCTACCCCTCCAACAAACAGCCAATCAGATTCATTTATACTTACTGTACATCCCGCCCTCCTCCATTCAGAACCGAGACTCACTAATATGCTTCTGATACGTCTGTTTTCATATATACTTTCTCTTCTGTGTAAGTAGACTTTTTTTTGTTGTGCCTTTGAATCTGTCGGGCTACGTTGGGATATTTTGACCATGTTTCAGTGGGTAGAGGACCGTGAACTTAGTGTTATTGATATGACACACCCCCTACCTGGTATTACTCCTGGACCCACTCCCTGTCCGTCATAGCTAGATTCCTAGGAAGTGCGAGCGGATTGYTTCGTCTCTTATCGACTCCTCCCAAACGTGSAAAACTTATTTGAAATGTATTTGTTGGTGTGTTTAGATTGAAAGACGGGGCAGGATTTAGTTTTACAGATGGTTACTGTTGTCATCCATGTTCTTTTTTGGACAGATGAGAATAAATGTTTAAAATGTTTATCTGTTGGTTTGGTTTCTTTGTTGAGCTGATTTCTGCTAGCCTGGTCTCAGATCTCTTTGTGCTCTTGACAATTCCATTGCTGTTGTCAAGACACATGACAATGAATTAGTTAGCATGATCGCAGAAACAGACTGGCTGATGATCTGGGTTTAGATTAGAATAAGGTCAAGGGTCAAATTCTTCATTTACACACATGGTTAAAAGACTCAGGACAACCTTAACACTACACTGTAAATCCAATCATTCACATAGGGTGCGGCAGGTTGGCTGCAGGCAGTGGTTAGAGCATTGGGCCAGTAACCCGGAAGGTTGCTGGATCGAATCCCCGAGCTGACAAGGTAAAAATCTGTTCTGCCCCTGAGCAATGCAGTTAACCCACTGTTCCCCCGGGCGCTGAAGACGTTGATTTAAGGCAGCCCCCCCCACACCTCTCTGATTCAGATGGGTTGGGTTAAATGCGGAAGACATATTTCAGTTGAATACATTCAGTTGTATAACTGACTAGGTATCCCCCTTTCCCTGATCAAAGTAGTACGTTGTTTAAAAGGGCGTTCGGCAGTTACTACATACATTTTTGGACTTCTAAATGAACGTGTACCAATTAATTCATGAACATAACTTCCAATTGAATGTGTACCCATTAATTCATGAACATCACTTCTAAATGAATGTGTACCCATTAATTCATGATGAACAACTTCTAAATGAACGTGTTCCCATTAATTCATGAACATCACTTCTAAATGAATGTGTTCCCATTAATTCATGAACATCACTTCTAAATGAATGTGTTCCCATTAATTCATGAACATCACTTCTAAATGAATGTGTACCCATTAATTCATGAACATCACTTCTAAATGAACGTGTATCCATTAATTCATGAACATCACTTCTAAATGAATGTGTACCCATTAACTCATGATGAACAACTTCTAAACGCCTCTATGAGCTTTTAGTTCAGTTGTCATACGTTATCAGAACCCAAAATATAAGCTTGTTTTACTCCAATCTTTAAAACTATAATTTTGATATCATGGATGGTCAGTCCTTGCATCCATAGCTCTATGAATTTGAGTGGTTATATTTCTGCAGTCCCATCCCTTGGCTTTTTACCGAAACAGGAGCAGGATTTGTTATTTCTGCTACTTTAAGGTATTGTCTTAATGTAACACTGCATTCTGCATAATACAATCTTGTTGACTGTGACGACCCTGAATCAACTAAAAGGAAGGAACAAGTTGGCTGTTATGCATCAAGTGTAATATACTGAACAAAAATATAAATGCAACATYCAACAATTTCAAAGATTTTACTGAGGTACAGTTCATATAAGGAAATTAGTGAATTTAAATAAATCCATAGATTAGGGCCAAATGAATTTCACATGACTGGGAATACAGATATGCATCTGTTGGTCACAGATACCTTAAAAGAAAGGGAGGGGTGTAGATCAGAAAACCAGTCCTAATCTTGGTTTCGTGACACACACCATTTGCCTCATGCAGCGCAACACATCTCCTTCACATAGAGTTGATCAGGCTGTTGATTGTGTCCTGTGGAGTGTTGTACCACTCCTCTTCAATGGCTGGTGATATTGGCGGGAACTGGAACACGCTGTTGCACACCTCTATCAGAGCATCCCAAACATGCTCAATGGGTGACATGTCTGGTGAGTTTGCAGGCCATGGAAGAACTTGAACATTTTCAGCTTCCGGGAACTGTGAACAGATTCTTGGCACACGGGCCTTGCATGATTGCTGAAACATGAGGTGATGGCAGCGATGAATGGCACGACAATGGACCACAGGATCTCATCTAGGTATCTCTGTGCATCTTCAAATTTCCATCGATTAAATGCAATTGTGTTCGTTGTCCATAGGCTTTATGCCAGCCCATACCATAACCCCACTTCCACCATGGGGTGCTCTTTTTACAACTTTGACATTAAAAAAGGGAGATACCTAGTCAGTTGTTACAACGATGCCTTCAACTGAAATGTGTGGTGTTGTCTCACAAACTACACATTTAGAGTGGCCTTTTATTGTCAACCAGCACAAAGGTGCACCGGTGTAATGATCATGCTGTTAATCAGCTTCTTGGTATGCCACACCTCAGGTGGATGGATTGTCTTGGCAAAGGAGAAATGCTCACTAACAGGGATGTAATCAAATTTGTGCACAAAAACTTTAGAGATTTAAGCTTTTGTGCTTATGGAACATTTCTGGGGTCTTTTATTTCAGCTCAGGAAACTGGGACCAACAATTTAATGTCGCGTTTCTATTTTTGTTTTAGTGTAGGATCAGACACCGCCTGTCCCCATAATTTTGATCTGAAAGACCTGAACTCGGAGGATTGATACTACCAAAGATTGTCTTATATTGACAAGATTATTGAGTGACCCTTTAACAATGGAAATACATGTCCTCAAAGATGGAAGACAGGTGGAGAAAGGGTGGTAGTGCAGTGTCTTTTTTTTTTGTTGGAGGGAGTTTGCATTGATTATATTTTATATACAAGTCTACATCTTATTAATTTTGTTTCCAGACAGAGAGGACCTATTTTCAATGTCTTTTCCTTCCAAAGAGGGAAGAAAGATCCAGACCTGCCCATTTTCTTCTGTCCAAGTGGAGTTTGGAAAACGTATGTGACTATGCTGACTCACTGGCTCCCGCTCTCAAGAACAACAACAAATGTACTAACAGCTAAGTAAAAGAAAACAGCCACTAGCAGCAGGATCCAAGTAGACAAACCATGTCTACTGTTATCCTCACACAAATATGAATCAACATTCAATCAACATTTATTATACGTGTAGTTTCACCCCCATCATGTTTGTCACATAATTGACAAAAAAAGGAGTCCTGACTCGCACACAGCACTAATTCTCTAGATCTATTGGAGTCATTGGAGTACTATGAAGATGTTTTTATTTATTTATGACTTTGATTTAAAACAGTTTGACGTGCTCTTAATTTGCTTAGACAATAAATAGAAGTTTGTTTTGTGAAGTACAGGGCTGCAGTCTCGTCATGATCTGGAAGAGGGGTTCCAATTGTCACTATTCTTGTCACTTTTTTTCTCCTACTATTAAATAATGCCTAATTTATTTGGAATTCATTCTTTGCATCAGGGAATTGGGAATTTAGTAATGATAGTGATTAAAGCTAACAAATTCATGCAAGCAGATCTTAGAAAGAAACAATTCCCATCTGTTCTTTGATCTAATGCACAGCTGCTTTCAATAGACCCAGGTGGGACTTGAACCCACAATCCCCAGCTCCAGAGGCTGATGCCTTATCCATTAGGCTACTGGATCAATTATTTACCAGAGAAAAATACATTGTGGTGSGGTAAAAACTTTTACAAAGTTTTGATGCATGCCAACAAAGCCATTACACAACACAATACAACATTGTGAGTACCGTTTGTCACCGTTATAATGCAATGAATGTATTCTTTAAACAGTTAGGCACTACATAAAGCTTTCCCAACAGCAGAGCTTTCTTTTCAGTCTGACTGCAAGAATGTCCACCAGAGCTGTGGCCAGAGAATTTAATGTTCTTTTCTCTACCATAAGCCACCTCCAATGTCGTTTTAGAGAATTTGGCAGTACTTCCAACCGGTCTCACATACGCAGACTACGTGTAACCAKGCCATCCCAGGACATCCACGTCCAGCTTCTTCACCTGCGGGATCGTGTGAGACACACCAACCGGGCAGCTGATGAAACTGAGGAGTATTTCTGTCTGTAATAAAGACCTTTTGTAGGGAAAAACTCATTCTGATTGGCTGGACCTTGACCAGGGCCAAAAGGTCTCTGTTGAAAAGATGTGAACTATATAGTAATAAGGTGCCATATGGGGCACATCAAGTATGTCTGAGGGTGTAGACATGAACTGTGATGGAGTTGTTCATAAATTGGGGTTGTGATATAAAATGTAATGACCCAACAAGATAATGCCTCATGCTGTTTTTTCCTTTGCTGTTAACAACAGCAGCTACTATTTACTGTATACCATTCTACACTGAGGCTTTCCAGACAATTGTGTTAAATATACATTATATACAGTATAAAGCAGGGGTGCAACTTTGTTATTCGAAGTGGGGGGGACATAGCTATCATAAATGTTTGTCCCTCAGTTGGATAAACACTCCAAACAGCCTACCCGACCGCTTGGAGGCGTTCGCATGGTCCTAAAGCTCTCCGTAGCCTCGTTTTGTATCACATTCCAATGATACAACTAGGGGGGACAAAAATGTAATTTCAGAATGAGGGGGGAAACATGTACTCCCCTGGTTTAAAGAATCAGTGTCTTTTTGGGAGTTTTGCATTTGATTATATTTTTATACAAGTCTACATCTTATTAATTTTGTTTTCCAGACAGAGAGGACCTATTTCAATGTCTTCCTTCCCAAAGAGGGCAAAGACTCCAGCCTGCCCATGTTCTTCTGTTCCAAGTGGAGTGTTGGAAAACTAGTGGACTACGCTGCTCACTGGCCAGCCTCAAGAACAACAACAATGTACTAACAGCTAAAAGAAAACAGCCACTAGCAGCAGGATCCAAGTAGACAACCAATTCTACTGTTATCACACAAATATGAATCAAAATTCAAATCAACATTTATTATAACGTGTAGTTTCACAATCATGTTTGTCACAATACATTACAAAAAAAGGAGTCCTGACTCGCAACAGCACTAATTCTCTAGATCTATTGGAGTCATTGGAGTACTATGAAGATGTTTTTATTATTTATGACTTAAAAGCTTTGTTTAAAACAGTTTGACGTGCTCTTAATTTGCTTAGACAATAAATAGAAGTTTGTTTTGTGAAGTACAGGGCTGCAGTCTAGTCATGATCTGGAAGAGGGTTCCAATTGTCACTATTCTTGTCACTTTTTTTTTCTCTATATTAAATAATGGTAATTTATTTGGAAATCACTCTTTGCATCAGGGAATTGGGAATTTAGTAATGATAGTGATTAAAGCTAACAAATTCATGCAAGCAGATCTTAGAAAGAACCAAATCCCATCTGTTCTTTGATCTAATGCACAGCTGCTTTCAATAGACCCAGGTGGGACTTGAACCACAATCCCCAGCTCCGGAGGCTGATGCCTTATCCATTAGGCCACTGGATCACTTATTTACCAGAGAAAAATACATCGTGGTGGGTAAAAACTTTTACAAAGTTTTGATGCATGCCAACAAAGCCATTACACAACACAATACAACATTGTGAGTACCGTTTGTCACCGTATAATGCAATGAATGTATTCTTTAAACAGTTAGGCACTACATAAAGCTTTCCCAACAGCAGAGCTTTCTTTTCAGTCTGACTGCAAGAATGTCCACCAGAGCTGTGGCCAAGAATGAATGTTTTTTTCTCTACCATAAGCCACTCCAATGTCGTTTTAGAGAATTTGGCAGTACTTCCAACCGGTCTCACATACGCAGACTACGTGAACCACGCCATCCAGGACATCCACGTCCAGCTTCTTCACCTGCGGGATCGTGTGAGACACACCAACCGGGCAGCTGATGAAACTGAGGAGTATTTCTGTCTGTAATAAAGACCTTTTGTAGGGAAAAACTCATTCTATTGGCTGGACCTTGACCAGGGCCAAAAGGTCTCTGTTGAAAAGATGTGAACTATATAGTAATAAGGTGCCATATGGGCACATCAAGTATGTCTGAGGGTGTAGACATGAACTGTGATGAGTTGTTCATAAATTGGGGTTGTGATATAAAATGTAATGACCCAACAAGATAATGCCTCATGCTTTTCCTTTGCTGTTAACACAGCAGGCTACTATTTACTGTATGCCATTTACACTGAGCTTTCCAGACAATTGTGTTAAATATACATTATATACAGTATAAAGCAGGGGTGCAACTTTGTTATTCGAAGTGGGGGGACATAGCTATCATAATTTTTTCCCCCAGTTGGATAAACACTCCAAACAGCCTACCCGACCGCTTGGAGGGTTCGCATGGTCCTAAGCTCTCCGTAGCCTCGTACTACATTCCAATGATACAACTAGGGGGACAAAAATGTAATTTCAGAATGAGGGGGAAACATGTACTCCCCTGGTTTAAAGAATCAGTGTGTCTTTTGGGAGTTTTGCATTTGAATATATTTTTATACAAGTCTACATCTTATTAATTTTTTCCAGACAGAGAGGACCTATTTCAATGTCTTCCTTCCCAAAGAGGGAAAGACTCCAGCCTGCCCATGTTCTTCTGTTCCAAGTGGAGTGTTGGAAAACTAGTGGACTACGCTGCTCACTGGCCAGCCTCAAGAACAACAACAATGTACTAACAGCTAACAAAAGAACAGCACTAGCAGCAGGATCCAAGTAGACAAAACAATTCTACTGTTATCATCACACAAATATGAATCAACATTCAAATCAACATTTATTATAACGTGTAGTTTCACAATCATGTTTGTCACAATACATTTGACAAAAAAAGGAGTCCTGACTCGCACACAGCACTAATTCTCTAGATCTATTGGAGTCATTGGAGTACTATGAAGATGTTTTATTTATTTATGACTTATAAAGCTTTGATTTAAAACAGTTTGACGTGCTCTTAATTTGCTTAGACAATAAATAGAAGTTTGTTTTGTGAAGTACAGGGCTGCAGTCTAGCATGATCTGGAAGAGGGGGTTCCAATTGTCACTATTCTTGTCACTTTTTTTTCTCCTACTATTAAATAATGCCTAATTTATTGGAATTCACTCTTTGCATCAGGGAATTGGGAATTTAAGTAATTAAAGCTAACAAATTCATGCAAGCAGATCTTAGAAAAACCAATTCCCATCTGTTCTTTATCTAATGCACAGCTGCTTTCAATAGACCCAGGTGGGACTTGAACCCACAATCCCCAGCTCCGAGGCTGATGCCTTATCCATTAGGCCACTGGATCACTTATTTACCAGAGAAAATACATCGTGGTGGGGTAAAAACTTACAAAGTTTTGATGCATGCCAACAAAGCCATTACACAAACACAATACAACATTGTGAGTACCGTTTGTCACCGTTATAATGCAATGAATGTATTCTTTAAACAGTTAGGCACTACATAAAGCTTTCCCAACAGCAGAGCTTTCTTTCAGTCTGACTGCAAGAATGTCCACCAGAGCTGTGGCCAGAGAATTGAATGTTCTTTTCTCTACCATAAGCCACCTCCAATGTCGTTTTAGAGAATTTGGCAGTACTTCCAACCGGTCTCACATACGCAGACTACGTGTAACCACGCCATCCCAGGACATCCACGTCCAGCTTCTTCACCTGCGGGATCGTGTGAGACACACCAACCGGGCAGCTGATGAACTGAGGAGTATTTCTGTCTGTAATAAAGACCTTTTGTAGGGAAAAACTCATTCTGATTGGCTGGACCTTGACCAGGGCCAAAAGGTCTCTGTTTGAAAAGATGTGAACTATATAGTAATAAGTGCCATATGGGGCACATCAAGTATGTCTGAGGTGTAGACATATGAACTGTGATGGAGTTTTCATAAATTGGGGTTGTGATATAAAATGTAATGACCCAACAAGATAATGCCTCATGCTGTTTTTTCCTTTGCTGTTAACAACAGCAGCTACTAATTTACTGTATGCCATTCTACACTGAGGCTTTCCAGACAATTGTGTTAAATATACATTATATACAGTATAAAGCAGGGGGCAACTTTGTTATTCGAAGTGGGGGGGACATAGCTATCATAATTTTTTCCCCCCAGTTGGATAAACACTCCAAACAGCCTACCCGACCGCTTGGAGGCGTTCGCATGGTCCTAAAGCTTCTCGTAGCCTCGTTTTGTATCACATTCCAATGATACAACTAGGGGGACAAAAATGTAATTCAGAATGAGGGGGAAACATGTACTCCCCTGGTTTTAAAGAATCAGTGTCTTTTTTGGAGTTTTGCATTTGATTATATATTTATAATACAAGTCTACATCTTATTAATTTGTTTTTCCAGACAGAGAGGACCTATTTCACATGTCTTCCTTCCCAAAGAGGGAAAGACTCCAGCCTGCCCATGTTCTTCTGTTTCAAGTGGAGTGTTGGAAAACTAGTGACTATGATGCCTCACTGGCTAGCTTCAAGAACAACAACAATGTACTAACAGCTAAAAGAAAACAGCCACTAGCGCAGGCTCCAATAGAACAAACTGTTTCTACTGTTATCATCACACAAATATGAATCAACATTCAAATCAACATTTATTATAACGTGTAGTTTCACAATCATGTTTGTCACAATACATTTGACAAAAAAAGGAGTCCTGACTCGCACACAGCACTAATTCTCTAGATCTATTGGAGTCATTGGAGTACTATGAAGATGTTTTTATTTATTTATGACTTATAAAGCTTTGATTTAAAACAGTTTGACGTGCTCTTAATTTGCTTAGACAATAAATAGAAGTTTGTTTTGTGAAGTACAGGGCTGCAGTCTAGTCATGATCTGGAAGAGGGGTTCCAATTGTCACTATTCTTGTCACTTTTTTTTCTCCTACTATTAAATAATGCCTAATTTATTTGGAATTCACTCTTTGCATCAGGGAATTGGGAATTTAGTAATTAAAGCTAACAAATTCATGCAAGCAGATCTTAGAAAGAACCAATTCCCATCTGTTCTTTCATCTAATGCACAGCTGCTTTCAATAGACCCAGGTGGGACTTGAACCCACAATCCCCAGCTCCGGAGGCTGATGCCTTATCCATTAGGCCACTGGATCACTTATTTACCAGAGAAAAATACATCGTGGTGGGGTAAAAACTTTTACAAAGTTTTGATGCATGCCAACAAAGCCATTACACAACACAATARAACATTGTGAGTACCGWTTGTCACCGTTATAATGCAATGAATGTATTCTTTAAACAGTTAGGCACTACATAAAGCTTTCCCAACAGCAGAGCTTTCTTTTCAGTCTGACTGCAAGAATGTCCACCAGAGCTGTGGCCAGAGAATTGAATGTTCTTTTCTCTACCATAAGCCACCTCCAATGTCGTTTTAGAGAATTTGGCAGTACTTCCAACCGGTCTCACATACGCAGACTACGTGTAACCACGCCATCCCAGGACATCCACGTCCAGCTTCTTCACCTGCGGGATCGTGTGAGACKCACCAACCGGGCAGCTGATGAAACTGAGGAGTATTTCTGTCTGTAATAAAGACCTTTTGTAGGGAAAAACTCATTCTGATTGGCTGGACCTTGACCAGTGTTGAAAATACATTATATACAGTCGTGGCCAAAAGTTTTGAGAATGACACAAATATTCATTTTCACAAAGTCTGCTGCCTCAGTTTGTATGACGGCAATTTGCATATACTACAGAATATTATGAAGAGTGATCAGATGATGAAGATGTTTTTATTTATTTAGGACTAATAAAGCTTTGATTTAAAACAGTTTGACGTGCTCTTAATTGGCTTAGACAATAAATAGAACAGTATTTTCATCCGTCAAGCAAACTAATTACACTACCCACTGTTTTGTCATTGAAAAAAAATATTCTTCCATTTATCTTTTTTTGAGCTGTTCTAGATTAGTTGGCCCCTACATTTATTACATTGTGCCCATGAAACATTAGGTTCCTGGAACAACTTGGTCAAATTCAGAAGGATAATAATACCAACACCAGCTCTAGGGGGGATGCATGGTTGCCCACCCCAAAATAGCATGTTGCCCTAAAAATGCATTATGTCTGAGTCATGTTAAATCGTTAAAATTGCAGTAAACAAGCTTTGAAACAGTGAAAAAGACATATCAACCTAGAACAAGTCGCGATTATTAATACTAGTTTCTAACGTAGTGTTCGCACATCCAATAACTTGCAGGTACTGGGTACAAAGAATAAACTCATGAAATAAAGATCGATACCTGCACACTGACGCTGCAGTTTATCAATGCTGGTATCTATATTTATTTCTTAAGGATATCAATAATACTACATGGTGTTGCGGTGTTCTATCCATCTTTATATTTGTAATAGTTTTAATACGTCAACAAACTGTATGTTTGCCATCTTCCTGACTTAACCTACAGATATGACACACAAATGTGCACTCCTGTAATCTCTCAGCTATTTTTGTGTGTTTAGGCCGGGATTCAATCCGATTCGCGCTTTGTCGAAAACACACCATTTAAGGGTACTTTCTGATTGAGCTGACATATAAAGAATTTACCGGGAATGTGAACTCCGCGAACACGGGAGCATTGTACCTCTTAATTCCCACCCTGCATGTCCTATCCCACCATCCTCCTGGGCCACCATCCCAGGAGGACCTAGGCCGGGATTCGATTCAAACCGCCCATTTAGGTCATTAACATTTTAAATGCGATTTTCCTGCATTTCGTAGACCGATTTAACTGTAACTGGTGCAAATGTCAGCAAAAAATCGAATGACCTTTAAATGTCAAGTGCACTGTTACGCAGATCTATCGCTGATCGGATTGAATCCCGGCCTTAGCAACATGACTTTCAATCACACCAGACCATACACTCTAGTAATGTTTCCATAGCTTTTAGTATCCTGTTCAATCTGATCCACCAGCACCCCCACTAAACAAACAACACCTACTTCAGTTAGCAGCAGATAATTGGTAAATGAACTGACTGGAAGAAAGGTGCCATTCTAGACTGGGGAAACCAGAGAAGATCAATGGTGGACCCCTGCCCACTCTCTGTGTAGGCCACGATTTATGACCAGTCTCATTAACAAAAACACCATGGCACAAACGGTCAACACTGTTAATCATCCTGCAAGCGAGATTTCCTCAGTCAACTAAGAAATGTACGGTGTCCATATTAGGACAGCCTGCCTGTCCTAATAGTGCAATTCAACAACGGCTTCAGATTCCTCCGATGATTTCTTGGGAGTGGACGTTCTGATCGCTGATCTTGAAAATGACAAGGTGAGAGTTAACGTGGATTTGTATGTCTCTCCTCCTCTGTCTCACCGCACATACAGAAATGTAGATGGAGGGAGCCAGTAGCATGTTCATGTTCATCTCATACTTGTTGACATGACACTAATAGGTTCCTAAGGGCTCTGGTCAACGGTAGTGCACTATAAAGGGAATAGGTTTCCATTTTCACTATCCGTCCACAGCTGTAGCCTCTCCTATAGCGTTGTCAGACACACAGCATAGGTTAATGAGACTGCTATGTGACGTTCCGACTTAATTCGTGTGAAATGACTGGGTGGGAAAACTTGCCGAGGCAAGATTATGAGGATTTCACCAAACGTTGAGAAAGACCTACGAAGTCTTTAGCCCAGATTGGGAGAGGAGAAGTCCAGTGGTTCTGGACGATCAGGGATCAGACTCAATATCCAATATCTGATCAACATAATCATTGGGGCACAAGAGGTGTTCTCATTATATGTGCATATGTTCTTTTTAGCTATTTGTGTGGTTGATGTTTTTGGATATACCGTATGAAAACATATTCAGCTGCTCTTCGTATCTGACATAATAGTTAAGTCTTATTATTTTTGTAAAATGGCGGCCTCATATTTTGGGAGGCAAAAAAAGAAAGAATTATTAACAGCAGTTCAAATACATTTTGGACATGACTGCACAGTTGCTCAAACCTCGGGCAAATTCTGATAGTGGTTGAGCATCTGGTGGATGCTTATATTTGTTCCTTTGCAAATGAGAGCTCCTCATCAGAAATCAATAATACGCAATGTGCATCTTCAAGCGTTGAGCCACACCTGAGCCATGATTACACATCCTCCGGTAGTAAATTGGTCATTATCACAGCCATCCTCTCTTGTTGGGTGAACTCTTACTTACCTCATAGCATCTGATCCCCTTCAACAGGGCAATAATGGCTGTCCTAATCTATGGAGGAGAACCAAACTGCCTTCCCCCAAAGTGAATAGTGCATCACCCATACTAAACAGGCCAATGAAGTACTACAATATCCAACAAGAGCTTTGAATTAAGAGGTTAGAATTATAGATAATGCCACTGTCTCAATTATGTGCTTATGAATTCTGACATTTAAAAAACTTTTTTTTTTGTGGGGGACAGATTTTTTCTTACAAACCACACCAATAATATTTAATCAAGGTGTGACCAGGTGTGTCTCTTTTGTATCGAATCTTTATTTAGACATATCCTCTCACTGGACCTACTGTAGTCATGGGCCTGAGGCCAAAACTACCATCACATTTTTGACATTTCAGTTTTACTCTGAACATCTCCTCCTCAACRGGACTGCCACCTGTGACTCATCTCTCTCACCTAGCTGTGCTTTTGTCACCACATTATGTCATCATGTTAGAACACTATGTTCGGACCTTTGCAAACTCATTGACACCACACTCAATAGAGAGGTGAAGATGGCGCCGGAGGGTAGGGCTGCCGTCTTATCGGCMCTTAACCAACCATGRTATTTTGTTTGTTTTTTCGCGTTGTTCGTAACTTGTTTGGTACAWAATGTTGCTGCAACCGTCTTTTATGAKCGAAAAGAGCTTCTGGYTCTCAAATTGGACGAGGAGTTCTTCTTCAATGAGTCGGACGCGAGGGATATACTAKGGACYCCCGACAAGGCCCAGATCCCCGTGATTCGCTGGAAAATAAATGTGACGAACTGAAAGCACGTATATCCTACCAARGGGACATTAAAAACTGTAATATCTTATGTTTCACCGASGCGTGGCTGAACGACGACATTAAGAARATACAGCTGGCGGGTTATACACTCTATCAGCAGGACAGAACAGCAGCCTCTGGTAAGACACGGGGGCCTATGCATATTTGTAAACAATAGCTGGTGCACGATATCTAAGGAAGTCTCAGGGTTTTGCTCGCCTGAGGTAGAGTAACCCATGATAAGCTGTAGACCACACTATCTACCTAGAGAGTTTTCATCTGTATTTTCGTAGCTGTCTACATACAACCACAGACCGAGGCTGGCACTAAAACCGCACTCAATCAGCTGTATTCCGCCATAAACAAACAGAAAAACGTTCATCCAGAGGCGGTGCTCCTAGTGGCCGGGGACTTTAATGCYGGGAAACTTAAATCAGTTTTACCTAATATCTATCAGCATGTTAAATGTGCAACCAGAGGGAAAAKAATTKTAYARCACCTTTACTCCACACACAGAGACGKGTACAAAGCTCTRCCTCGCCCTCCATTTGGCAAATCTGACCATAACTCTTTCCTCCTGATTCCTGCTTACAAGCAAAAATTAAAGCAGGAAGCACCAGTGACTCGGTCTATAAAAAAGTGGTCAGATGAAGCAGATGCTAANTCCTCCTGATTCCTGCTTACAAGCAAAAATTAAAGCAGGAAGCACCAGTGACTCGGTCTATAAAAAAGTGGTCAGATGAAGCAGATGCTAAGCTACGGGACAGTTTTGCTAGCACAGACTGGAATATGTTCCAGGATTCTTCCGATGGCATTGAGGAGTACACCGCATCAGTGACAAGCTTTATCAATAAGTGCATCGAGGACGTCGTCCCCACAGTGACCGTACATATATACCCGAACCAGAAGCCATGGATTATAGGCAACAGTCGCACTGAGCTAAAGGGTAGAGCTGCTGCTTTCAAGGTGTGGGACTCTAACCCGGAAGCTTACAAGAAATCCCGCTATGCCCTCTGAGGAACCATCAAACAGGCAAAGCTTCAATACAGGACTAAGATCGAATCGTACTACACCGGCTCCGACGCCTGTCGGATGTGGCAGGGCTTGCAAACTATTACAGACTACAAAGGGAAGCACAGCTGAGAGTTGCCCAGTGGCACGAGCCTCGCATACAAACTAAACTACTTCTATGCTCACTTCGAGGCAAGTAACACTGAAACATCCAGCTGTTCTGGACGACTGTGTGATCATGCTCTCCGCAGCCGATGTGAGTAAGACCTTTAAACAGGTCAACATTCACAAGGCCGCTGGGCCAGATGGATTACCAGGACGTGTACTCAGAACATGCGCTGACCAACTGCCAAATGTCTTCACTGACATTTTCAACCTCTCCCTGTCTGAATCTGTAATACCAACATGTTTCAAGCAGACCACCATTGTCCCTGTGCCTAAGAACACTAAATGACTACCGACCCGTAGCACTCCCATCTGTAACCATGAAATGCTTTGAAAGGCTGGTCATGGCTCACGTCAACACCATTATCCCAGAAATCCTAGACCCACTCCAATTTGCATACCGCACCAACAGATCCACAGATGATGCAATCTCTATTGTACTCCACACTACCCTTTCCCATCTGGACAAAAGGAACACCTATGTGGGAATGCTATTCATTGACGGCAGCTCAGCATTCAACACCATCGTGCCCTCAAAGCTCAGCACTAAGCTAAGGACCTTGGGACTAAACACCTCCCTCCGCAACTGGATCCTGGACTTCCTGACGGGCCGCCCCCAGGTGGTAAGGGTAGGTAACAACACATCCGCCACGCGGATCCTCAACACTGGGCCCCTCAGGGGTCCAACACCATCATTAAGTTTGCTGATGACACAATAGTAGTAAGCCTGATCACCGACAACGATGAGACAGCATATAGGGAGTAGGTCAGAGACCTGACCGTGTGGTGCAAAGACAACAACCTCTCCCTCAACGTGATCAAGACAAAGGAGATGATTGTAGACTACAGGAAAAGGAGGACCGGGCACGCCCCCATTCTCATCAACGGGGCTGTAGTGGAGCAGGTTGAGAGATTCAAGTTCCTTGGCAACCACATCACCAACAAACTAACATGGTCCAAGCACACCAAGACAGTCGTGAAGAGGGACACGACCAAACCTATTCCCCCCAAGAGACTGAAAAGATTTGGCATGGGTCCTCAGATCCTCAAAAGGTTTTACAGCTGCACCATCGAGGGCATCCTGATGGGTTGCATCACTGCCTGGTATGGAAATTGTTCGGCCTCCAACCGCAAGGCACTACAGAGGGTAGTGTGAACGGCCCAGTACATCACCAGGGCCAAGCTTCCTGCCATCCAGGACCTCTATACCTTCCAGCCACCCTAGTCATAGACTGTTCTTTCTGCAACCGCACGGCAAAGCGGTACCGGAGCGCCAAGTCTAGGTCCAAGAGGCTTCTAAACAGCTTCTACCCCCAAGCCATAAGACTCCCGAACAGATAATCACATGGCTACCCAGACTATTTGCACTGCCCCCCCCCCCCCCCCCCCCCCCCCCCCCACCATACGCTGCTGCTACTCTCTGTTATTACTATGCACAGCCACTTTAATAACTCTACCTACATGTACATAATTACTCAATTACCTCTACACCGGTGCCCCCTGCACATTGGTACATTGACTCTGTACCCGAACCTCCTGTATACAGCCCAGCTATTGTTATTTACTGCTGTTCTTATTTATTCTTATCTCTTACTTTTTGGGGGATTTTCTTAAAACTGCATTGTTGGTTAAGGGCTTGTAAGTAAGCATCACTGTAAGGTAGTGCAAAACGTGAGTGTTCAATAAAGTGATATTCAAATCAAATGTTATTTGTCACATGCGCGAATACAACTCACGTTTTGCATTGATCAATCTGTTAATGTTAATGTACATGTGTGAATCATGCACATCACCATAGTATGTAGGCCTATGATAGGATATAACCATTTACCATGTTACATTGAAGCAACTGTCCAGTGATCCAGATTTCAGTTACCTATAATGAATTACAATATGAGTGAATTTTATTAGACATACACAAGTTTATTTATTGAAAATGATACTCATTGATCAGTTTTCCACTATCTGGTTGGTGCTATMACAACGAAAGGACTTGTCGATACTAATCAAGATGATTGACGCATACCCGCCTCCACAACTCTGGGCCACTGTCTTGTACTTGAAGTGAAGGTCCCCAAAGCGGGCCGTCTACTAAGTTAATGTTGTCCACATGTCATTGACTACTTGATGGAGTGCACCGCGGCGTGCCATGACCGAGGAAAACTCCAACCCAAAAGCCCCATTAAATTACTTTTTTATTCTTAAAGGAAAGAAGAGGRAAGAAGGAGTGGACGAGGAGGAAGTGGTGGGGTGACTTTATCCACCGGTGTATCATATGTGACGTTCTTGATTCATCATCTAATATGGGCAGTCCYGGAATATATAAACTCCCGCTCACACCCTTCCCGCCAATGAAGAACCTCACACGAGGAAACTCTCCACCGACAAAAACCTCTACAAAGCTACACAAGTTTACAGTAAGTTTAAGCTAGTTGTGTGTCGTCCACAAACCGCTAGACTTTTATATATAAAAGGTGAACACGTATTTAGGATGATAAATTATTTATTCAGTTATTAGGTAACCTTGTGTTAGAGTAGATAATTAATTGGTAGACATATCTGTCTTTTCTAAGATTACGCAATCGTGCGCAATTACGCGTGAAACCGGCTAATTGAAAAGTTAGGACAAGATGACATTGATACAAGTCTAAAGTCGAGTTCAACCATTTATCTTTACCTTTATGTCGTTTTATAACAAAACGGTCCACGTGCAGTGCCTTGCTGTCCATCTAGAATGATTCCTGAGACTAGAGTGGCGTGCCCGGTGACGGTGAGAGAGTGCGTCCTGGGGACCCGCTGGCTGACGGCTGCGCTCACGGTGCTGCTGCTGCTGTTCTCCACGACGGTCACCTGTGTACACAGTACCACAGTGGAGCACGACTTTCATATCGTCCACAATGTCGACAATAGAAGTAAGTTGACACTCGTTTTATTTTCGAATAAAAATAAATGATCTGTCTCCTATAAGCTTTTAATCTTGAAAGGTGACATTGGTGAGTATATGGTTATTACACATGGATTGCATTTTATTTCATAAAATTATGTTTTTGTATGTTAATTAATATAAATCAGATTTCAGATTTCTAACCTATTACAAATGGTTTATAAAGGGTGTGGTAAAACTAAAACAATCATAATAAACAAATGTAATACTTTTGAATGGGTAACACATATCACACTGATAACGTGATATGATCTACAATGATTCTAAAAAATACATTTTTGTTATATCATAATATTATCTAAGGTTTTTATCATTATTGATATGGGGTTTATAAATTAAATAACCACAGTGTAACTGTCTTATAAACCCTAAAATCCAGTAAATGGACCTCCACTGCATGATGAAAAGGTGACATCTACTTTCAGGTTATTGTTTGTAGCCAAAATAGTATTGTTCATACCAGGTTATTGATCATACCACCTTATTGTTTATACATGTTATTGTTCATACCGGGTTATTGTTCATATCACGTTATTGTTCATACCGGGTTATTGATCATACCACCTTATTGTTTATACATGTTATTGTTCATACCACTTTATTGTTCACACCACGTTATTGTTCATACCGGGTTATTGTTCATATCACATTATTGTTCATATCACATTATTGTTCATACCACATTATTGTTCATATCACGTTATTGTTCATATCACATTATTGTTCATACCACGTTATTGTTCATATCACATTATTGTTCATACCACATTATTGTTCATANATTGTTCATATCACGTTATTGTTCATATCACATTATTGTTCATACCACGTTATTGTTCATATCACATTATTGTTCATACCACATTATTGTTCATACCACATTATTGTTCATACCACATTATTGTTCATATCGCGTTATTGTTCATACCGCATTATTGTTCATATCACGTTAATGTTCATACCATCATTGTGTTCATACCACGTTATTGTTCATACCGGGTTATTGTTCCTATCACATTATTGTTCATACCGGGTTATTGTTCATATCACGTTATTGTTCATACCGGGTTATTGTTCATACCGGGTTATTGTTCATACCACGCTATGGTTCACATCGCGTTATTGATCATACCGCGTTATTGTTCATACCGGGTTATTGTTCATATCACGTTATCGTTCATACCGCGTTATTGTTCATACCGGGTTATTGTTCATATCACGTTTATCTGTTCATTACCGCGTTATTGTTCATACCACATTAGTGCTCATACCAATACCAAAACATTGTGTCCTTTACAACATTACTACTAGTTATGGAACAGCAATATGACGAGTTATTAGGTCTGACTATCACATGTGACATACTGTTTAGGCATAACGGTACAACTATGTAGGCTACTTTGTGGACAGGCATTTGTGTGTGCTTGTCAGAGAGTTTGAGTGTGTGTGTGTTTCTGTCTGTCTGTGATTGCGAGGACATGCTTGTATATACTGTGTGTGTATATATACTGTATATATGTGCGGGATGAGTGGAAGCATCAAGTTAAGGTTTGAATATATATATATATATATATATATTGCTTCCACTCATCCCGCGTCTTTTCTTTGTCAGGTCCAGAGATAGATCCATTGTGGTACGTGGGGCGTGGGGTGAGGCCCATCGGGCGCTTTGGGAAGAGGCAGAGCAGAGGAGGGGGCAGCGGTGGGCTCAGACACCCTGAATATGTGATAAACACCCTGGAGCTTCTCCTCAACACCATCAGGAACCAGGAGAGCCTCGGGAAGACACTGGGCGGGGAGGACGCCGACTGGTTACCGTGACAACATGCTCTCCACCCACCGTCTGTGTCTGTGAATGTGTCTTTTCTTTATTTAATCAAGGATTGTCCCCCTTTCTCGGTCTCTTTCTCATTTTCTTTCTTCCTTCCTGTCTTTCTTCTTCTCAAGGTTCTCTCTCAAGCCTATGTTTTACTCGAAGGGACCTCTAAACTGGCTGACCCAAAAAATAAGTTGTATTCTGTACATACTGAGAAATGCAATCTATATTGATTAATAAATGAAGATGTCTCTAACGATGTTTTTGGTAGATTGGTGCTGTTACCGATTATTGTTCGATGAAAAGCAGGACGTAAATCAAGAGAAACGTAAAGATGCTCAAACTCTGATATGAATCTTTCTGAGAATTAGCGGGATCGTATTTTTTGTTTTGTTACCATGAGGTAAATAGGTATGAATATTGCTGATAAAGCGATTTTCTTTGTAACATAAGATAAGTAATACGTTATTAATTCCCAAAGGTTAGAAATGACAGGAAACTCCAGAGATCATTCAGGTATGCAAACTTTTATTCATTTAAGTATTACACTTTTTCCTCATTCAGAGCAATTTGGCACATAGAGAATACATTTTTTGCTTCATAATATTTTCCCCCAACACATGATATGGATTGCAACAAACGATTGCACATGAGTGAATAGTCCATCAAAGCTGTGCATAGTGAACTTCACTGCAGTCATTCAGTCATGATGGCAGCTAGATCTCCCACAGACAACACAGAAGGATCAAGTTTATGATTGGGCAATTATACCTTATATGTCATATCCATTTTTTTTTTATTACATATATATATAAACAAATTCTGAGGTGAGATCACTTTATTTTTTTTATTTTTTTTACAATATAAAAATACAGGACATTGATAATGATGACCCCCATGGCTGTGCTTCTCATGAGAATTTTGTACATCTATTTAACATGCGTTTATACACAACACACCTCCAGGAACAACGACAACATACAGGAACGATCTGCAAAACCTGCAAAATGCGATCATAGGATGAATAGATGGACTCAGCAGTGGACAGTGTTCAAATAGAATGAAATACCATCTAAAAAACAACAGAAGTCCCAGCAGTCCAGAGGTATGGGAATAACCTGTTATCAAAGGACAACTAGATGACACTTTATACTAGTTCTGGTCCATGGTGTTATGTGTGGCCTGAAAAAAGGCTGCACATAACACCATGGACCATAGCAAACGTCATACTATTTTWCCTGTCAAAACCGAGCAGTAGACACGAACAGAACCCTACGCAACCTGGTATTTCATATCCTCTATATTAATACTTTCGGACTTTCTCAATATAAAGAGCCAGGCCTGTATTTGTAGATCACAATGAATACAGTTACATGGACAGGGAAGATCTGATCCTAGATCAGTACTCCTACAATGAGACGCTTGATAACAAAAACAGGCCYAGCACTCAGGACTCTTTGGAGCGATGTCACACACTGCATCAACTACTATTTACAGCGTCTCCCGTTTTAATCATGAAAATCACACGTTTTTTACTTTGAAAACGGAAACATGACACGCTTTCAGACATAACTGATGATTAAAGCTTTCAGAGGGGGGAGAAAGCGTACACCATTTTCCACTCACTTTGTTTTAGTGAGAATAAGAATCTTGAAAAGTTAAAAAAAATTCAATTGCTTGTAATAAAATCATGGTTTTCATGGCATACGGCCCATTAGACTTCATTGTGTATAAATCTTTACAAGATACTTAACGCAATGTACAATTCATTACTGGAGCCATACAGCACAGGTGACAAATCAGGATCTATGTCAAATAAAGGCCACAAGGCTGAAATAATTGAAATATAACAATAACAACAACTAATGGCTTAGAATGGTCACAATTTCATAGACAGGTGTTTTTATTTGGTAAGAAAKACGTGTTCATTTAATCAATTCACGGCTTCTTTGGGTTCATAAATGACTTACAGATAGGTAGCCTATTTGTGTGATAAATGCTTCATTATTTGTAAATGCAATTAAACGGAAATGTTTCATTACATTACTAGCAATATAGCTCAACCTTCTCCAAATATGGTAACTAAGCACAAGAGTAATTAGGTAATCACAAAATCACCTCCTTCAAACGGTTGAGGTGTGTTCACTTGTTACCTTAATGACAATTCTTAATTAAGGAACAGGAGAGGACACCAGATCTTTTTTCAAGCAGTCTTCTTTTCTAAAATTTGAAAAACATCAGACCATATCTTAGTGAATGAGGGTTGTTATTTGCTAGTTTCAGGGGAATTATTACTTTTGAGTCTTTACACAGAAATAATAATTAAATGCCAACATTGAACAGGTCCCGCATCTGCTCTACAATTCATCATGACATTTCATCGGTGAGAGAAAGTAAAACAGTAGTATAAAACATGGTTTACCCTCTATAGGGACACGTACCACAGAACTATTTCACGTGTTTGTTTCACATCTTCTTTGTACATTAGTTCAAACACCGACGACACTCTTGCAAACAGTTAGAAAAAAAAAAGACCGACAGAGATTTTCTATTTTCTGTACTACAATGACTCTGAAGTGACGTCTTCTTTTGATAGTAAGACAGTGAGTTGTCTCGGTGAGGAGTGTTCGTATGCTGATTTTAAGGCAGAGACACGCCGTCTATCAACCCACCACGTTGTGGGTGTCGTGGTGTGGTGGTTACAGTGAGTGAGGCCCGGGGGGGGCGGATGGAGTTGGATGGGACAGGAGTTGGGTCAATCCTGGCCTGGGGAGGCAGGGCATGGGGTTGTTTTTAGGGGGTGACAGGATGGGGAAGTGCCTGGCTGAGGAGAGCGCTGGGTGGGGTGCACAGGGCAGGTGTTAGTCCCTGCGAAGCCCGAAGCGGACGCTGGATCAAGGCACTGGATTGGAGAGGCCCCGCGGGGGTCCACGGGTGCCCTCAAGGGACTTCTTGTGCTGTCTGTATGTCACTACGGCTGAAGTGRTCTCACCTGTTGCTCAGACTCCCTATCTGGAAGAAGACCAGGAAATACATATAGACATATACTTSAGCATTTCAGGTAAGGAAAGTATTCAACAGTCAAAATGACAAATGAAGCTATTACATAGTAAAACGTAAATGTAGTTTACATTGCATATACACTGAGTGCGCCAAACATTAAGAACACCGTGCTAATATTGCAACCCCCCCTCTTTTGCCCTCAGAACAGCCTTAATTCGTCGGGGCATGGACTCTACAAGGTGTCGAAAGCATTCCACACAGATGCTGGCCCATGTTGACTCCAATGCTTCCCACAGTGGTGTCAAGTTGGCTGGATGTCCTTTGGGTGGTGGACCATTCTTGATACACCTGGGAAACTGTTGAGTGTGAAAAACCCTGCAGCATTGCAGTTCTTGACACAAATCAGTGCGCCTGGCACCTATTACCATACCCTGTTCAAAGACACCTAAATATTTTGCCTTGCCCAGTCACCCTCTGAATGGCACACATACACAATCCATGTCTCAATTGTCTCGAGATAATTGTCTCCTTCTTTAACTAACTTGTGTCCTCCCCTTCATCTACACTGATTTAGGTGGATTTAGCAAGTGACATCAATAAGGGATCGTAGCTTTTCACCTGATCAGTCTATGGAAAGGAAAGAGCCGGTGTCSTTTAAGTTTTTGTTACACTATTTGGTCGTATTTAATCAGAATTGGGCATGAAATTCAGAAGTTCCCCCAGACAGAGAGAGAAACAGTAAAACATGCATCCCTTCCTGAGAGAATACTTCCATCAGCTCTAATCTAACGACGGTCTCTTTAAAAGACGCTCCGTCGATCTCTTTCTGAAATCAACACTATACGACTATGAGACTTCTTCTTTGATCTTGCCTCTGTTGCCTTGTGCTTTTCTTTGAGACGAAAGCTAAAAACAGAGTGAATCACTGACACGGTGAGGCTGCTTGATGGCTCCKAAACAGAAAGAAAAACCACCATTAATAATTAATGAAATTATTATTAACATGAAAAGGACTGTGTCCCATTGGTTGATGACGCAGCAGTCCGATTCGRCTCTTATCCTCTGTGCTCCGTCTCTCTTTCCTAATGGAACCTTTCTCTTTCTTCTCTCTCTAGCTGGTGCATTTAGTCTGGCGTCCATTCAATCCTTTCCTTTCCATCCAAATGTGTGATGTTTGCTTTCCAAGTGTGAATACAAGTTCCCCCCCCCCCATCCAACATCCACACACTAAAAAGGGTGCGTTACTCTGCGGAGCGGACAACATTGTGTTGCCACAGTGATGTGAGTCAAGATCGATGTAAAACACACATGAACGCATTAAGAGGGTGTGTGTGTGTGTTTTACGACTGTTGAAAGGCAAAACTTGCGCCTTGAGACAGTGTGACATTACACAGTCTGAAAGATTTGAGATTTTATGAAGTGACAACGTTTGGGTCATTTTGCGCCCTGGTACTTTTTCAATCAACAAGGGGAGTCAACCCTATACACTTAATTAAACAAAAGTAGGAAATGGAAATGGAGGCGTCAATAGATTAAATAGAACTAAACAAATTGTTCAGAAGCAAACCAGGTTTTCTTTGTGAGCATTTCAACAAGTCCGTCACCTTTGGCTGGAGGGGCAGGTAGCTTTCTCCTCTGTTGACGTGACGTGTCGAGGGTTTGAGGCTGCAGAGAAACAGTATATGAGCACAGTGGCCATGAGGCTGTGTATGTGTGTAATAATTGTAAGGTGGAAAAAAATACTACCTCAGGTTTTGGCTTGGGGAACTTGGAGAAACGATTGCAGGCGGTGACGTTCAGTCCAGCTGTTTTTAAAGATAATATCCTCACCTCGATGTCTGATATCTGGAGGGAGCAGATGAAAAACAACTCAGAAAAAGGATATCAGACCTGAAGTGAAACTATATTGTCTGTACATGTAGTGTAGATCAAGGCTCAGGCTAGCAGATCCCTTCAATTCACTTTGCTACTGAAGGACAATTTAGAAGACACCAGTGGAATACAATTACATATCCTTCACACTCTCTCCAGTCTCCAACGTTTAAGCCTGCATTCTAACACGACCATCAGACCTTGGTCGCGTTCCAGGCCGACCACACTGCAGACGTGCCACATCATCGACTGCACAGTTGGGCATCAATTTGCTCTATCATAACATCTGGTTGGTAGTGTGATCTAGTGGTCTAAGACGCAGCGTCCAGGACACATGCCAACCAACATCCCTTTAAAACAAATTATCTTTCAGCACTGTCATCCACTCTCTCTTGTTGCTCAATAAATTCAGAAAATACCTTAAACATACTGTATACTGTATATGACAAAAGAAGATGTGATTGGCTCATATGTCATACCTACACAAGTGCTGTGAAATCTGAGATTCATCTGCAATGTAATCAGCATGGAACACAGTCAATGAAACAACTGGGCGATTGGATATGAATGGACCCCCTACCTGAAGCTCAGACTGCTGCACCTGGGTGGCGGCAGTGGCCACCTGGTCCTCCAGGAAGGCCAGCTCTCTGTCTGAGGTGTCACTGCTGATGTCCCGGGCCACCTCCTCCAGGTCCCCCAGTGCCCCCTCCAGGCCGTACACCGCCCCCGCAGCCAGGTATACCTGCAGGGACAAGTCACATGTTACAGGAGAGCTGTGGGCACAGGTGCTGAGCATAACAATGTTGGGATCCCACAGGGCTCTATCCTAGGGCCTGTCTTGTTTAGCCTCTACATTAAATAATACAGGTTGTAGTCACTATATGGTCATGCTAAGATGGAGAAAAGTGGCTCAGATAGTGACTTCAGATGYGCAAGTACACATAGGTTATCTATTCTTTTGATCTAGGGTCATGGTTGAGGTTAGAGTAAGGATTATGTTTCGGGTTTAGAAAGCGTTGCACTTTGGTCCTTTRTAGAGTGGCCAGATAGTGACAACCACCAACATTCAGATGTATGTACAGTTGAAGTCGGAAGTTTACATACACTTAGGTTGGAGTCATTAAAACTCGTTTTTCAACAACTCCACAAATGTCTTGTTAACAAACTATAGTTTTGGCAAGTCGGTAAGGACATCTACTTTGTGCATGACACAAGTKATTTTTCCAACAATTGTTTACAGACAGATTATTTCACTTATAATTCACTGTATCATAATTCRAGTGGGTCAGAAGTTTACATAAACTAAATTGACTGTGCCTTTAAACAGCTTGAAAAATTCCAGAAAATGATGTCATGGCTTTAGAAGCTTCTGACAGGCTAAATGACATCATTTGTGTCAATTGGAGGTGTACCTGTGGATGTATTTCAAGGCCTACCTTCAAACTCAGTGCGTCTTTGCTTGACATTAGCCAAGACCTCAGAAAAAAAATTGTAGACTTCCACAAGTCTAGTTCATCCTTGGGAGCAATTTCCAAACGCCTGAAGGTACCACGTTCATCTGTACAAACAACAGTATGCAAGTATAAACACAGTATATTTGGCCACTCAGCAAGGAAGAAGCCACTGCTCCAAAACTGCTATAAAAAAGCCAGACTACGGTTTGCAACTGCACATGGGGACAAAGATCGTACTTTTTAGAGAAATGTCCTCTGGTCTGATGAAACAAAAATAGAACTGTTTGGACATAATGACCATCGTTATGTTTGGAGGAAAAAGGGGGAGGCTTGCAAGCCGAAGAACACCAACCCAACCGTGAAGCACTGGGGTGGCAGCATCATGTTGTGGGGGTGCTTTGCTGCAGGAGGGACTGGTGCACTTCACAAAAAAGATGGCATCATGAGGAAAGGAAATTATGTGGATATATTGAAGCAACATCTCAAGACATCAGTCAGGAAGTTAAAGCTTTGTCGCAAATGGGTCTTCCAAAAGGACAATGACCCCAAGCATACTTCCAAAGTTGTGGCAAAATGGCTTAAGGACAACAAAGTCAAGGTGTTGGAGTGGCCATCACAAAGCCCTGACCTCAATCCTATAGAAGATTTGTGGGCAGAACTGAAAAAGCATGTGCGAGCAAGGAGGCCTACAAACCTGACTCAGTTACACTAGCTCTGTCAGGTGAAATGGGCCAAAATTCACCCAACTTATTGCGGGAAGCTTGTGGAAGGCTACCCGAAACGTCTGACCTTTCTTCAACAATTTAAAGGAAATGCTACCAAATACTAATTGAGTGTATGTAAACMTCTGACCCACTGGGAATGTGATGAGAGATAAAAGCTGAAATAAATCATTTTACTAGGATTAAATGTCAGGAATTGTGAAAAACGGAGTTTAAATGTACTTGGCTAAGGTGTATGTAAACTTCTGACTTCAACTGTAGGCTGTGGTTCTTACGTTTTCCTCCATCTTGGTGAGTTTCTGGTCCAGCTCCCTGGTCTCTAAGCTGCTGGAGAAGGATTCAGACGCGCTCACGCACTCTGAGGGAGTGACGCTATCGCCCCCTGCCTCACCAATCAGCCCCTCGGTAGCGTTGAGCACCTTCAGGACCTCTGTGGTGATACTGCACAGAGATGCGGCCGAGTACTTCTGTTCAACACACACACTCACACACACGCACACGCACACACACACACACGCACACAGAGAGACACACCACATACACTGAGATACGAGTCATAAGCACAAAGATGACTACCATTAGTGAGTAAAAAACATATGAAACAGTGAAGAGTAGGGTCCGACAGATGTTTACAGCATGGTCCTCAATGACAATGACAGACGAAGTCAGTCAATGACACACACACACACACACACACACACACACCGCTTTTACACCTCCAATCAACACACACACAGACACACATCACGACTCACGCTCGACCTGCACGGAGCGATCAGGTGGGAGGAAAAACAGTGTGAGGAAGAAGAGTCTGAGGTTTCGGGTGGAAGAGGAGGTGAGCCGTTGACCTTTTCTATTTAGTAGGTTCCGCTATTTAATAGGTTTAAGTTATAGAGGTCACGCAAGGGTGACAGTGGACCTAACATGAGGCAAATGAAAGTGCAGTCTCGGCTTGAACCTACACGACATAACAAACCACACTCCAACTGTACAGMACAAACAAGAACAGTACATCTGAGAAGATGACAAGGAGAGAGGGAAGAGAGAGAAGGAGAGAGACAGCTGTAATTCAATAATTGAGTTAATCATTGGCTTGAAGCTTTGATCTGTGGGACTAATGAGTGCATTGATCCACCCGCTTTCTCTCTCTCTCCAAGACGCGTTAGCCGGCTAGCGACGTGCATGGGCTTTGAAAGGAAAGGTACAGTGTGGGTGTTAGGGGGTGTTAGTGGGTGGCACTTGAGTCGGAGATGAGACGAGATGAGAGACGGCTCCTTCTGAACACTCGGCGGTCACTAAGAGAGCAAAGAGTTACGGTGCCGACTGAGTAGGGCGATGGAGAACGGGAGCTGGAGTGAGAGTCTTGGCAAGCGTCTCGGTCGACCGCGCCGCCTCAAGAGCAAGTTAATGAAGCGACGCAAGCTGGAAACTTACAGATGAGGAGTAAGTTTCACACGTCCCCATGTGTTCCACTGGGGCTTTATGAACATGCCGCAGATCTATACTTTTGACACTTAGTCATATCTCAAACAAGTGGAGAGTTGTGCAGATATACTTCACAGTGTCCTTGTTATTCCAAAAGAGGAAAGGTGKCAGCAACTTCCACAAATGGCCGCAATAGCAAAGTTTTAAATTCACGGTGCTCTTATTTATACTAACTTAAAAAAAATATAAACAAGAGCAACATGATTTTAAAACGTTCTCGTTGCGGTCATTTGTGGAAGAAGATGCTGTCACTTTTAATCTTTAGGAATACAAATGGACATACCCAGATTAGCACCCCATTCCAGAGAAGCCTTTTTGTAGTGTGTGGGATACCATGGTATATACATCCATCCATATTTATCTCTTGACATACTCTACCTCAAATGGAGAGCTGTGGTTTCCAGTGGTGGAAAAAGRACTCAATTGTCATACTTGAGTAAAAGTAAAGATACCTTAATAGAAAATGACTCACGTAAAAGTGAAAGTCACCCAGTAAAATACTACTTGAGTAAAGGTCTGGTTTTAAAAACCAGATAAAAGTATCTGGTTTTAAATATACTTAAGTACAGTGGTGGAAAAAGTACTAAATTGTCATACTTGAGTAAAAATAATAAATGAAAGTAAATGCTATACATCAAATTKCTTATATTAAACAAAATAGYCAAAACTATTTCCTTGTTTTTGTACATTTACAGACAGACAGGGGCACACTCCAAGACTCAGACATCATTTACAAACGCAGCATTTGTGTTCAGTGAGCGCCAGATCAGAGGCAGTAGGAATGACAACACGTTATATTGATAGGTGCGTGAATTGGACCATATTGCTGTCCTGCCTGAGRCTTTCGAAATGTAACGAGTACATTTTGGATGTCAGGTCAAATGTATGGAGTAAAATGTCAATATTTTCTTRACAAATGTAGTGGAGTAAAAGTAWAAAGRAAAAGTAAAAATATCAYCGGTAAAGTACAGATACCCCCAAAAATACTTATTAGTACTTMAAAGTATTTATACTTAAGTACTTTACACCACTGGTGGTTTCACACCTTATGTAACTGCCATTCATACCCCAGCCTCAGCCCTTTACAAATGTCTAAAATGTATTGAAGGAAGAATAAAAGAGAAAAGCACTAGAAAGGTAACACGTATATTAGCTAATGCAATCGGCTTCGTAGGTCTAAATTGAATCCCAGCACCATCAGTTTTTCACTCAGTTATTTCACTCCCTCTTTCACTCCCCATCTATCCTTCGTGGCTTTGAATAACATTTAGAAGTGTCCAGAAGTCCCTAAAATAGGCCACATCTAGATAAGAACAAATCGGCGTCACAAATGGCGCCCTGTACCCTAACATTTAGCGCACTTACATAAGGAATAGGGTGCTATTTGGGACACAAGCAACTGAAGTAGAGCAGAGAGAGAGAGAGAGTGACTAATACCATTATGGTCCCTGACAAAACAACCATGTCTCACTTGATGATGCCTTACTTCTGACAGTGTGTGTGAGTAAACATTGTAAAAAAGAGGATTCATCAGATAGGTGCACGCGTGCGTGGCTGTGTGTGTGCTGTCTACGTCCATCACAGTAACTTGATATTTCTGGTGTTGTGTCATGTGAATGTTAAGTTTGGGACTGTTAGTCATGACTCATGTTGCATCGAAGGTCTATGTATGTGTGTCTGTGTGTGTGCGTGCGTGCCCATACGTGTGATGTCCTGACCGGGGCCTGTGTTATAGAGACAGTAGATCTCACCTGCTGTAAGAGAGAGGAGAGCAACTCTAGCCTCTGCTGTAGTTCCAGCCAATTCTGCCCCTCCTGACAGACGAGACAGACACGCGTGGACGGACGGACGGAGAGACAGAAGGAGAGGTGGGACACGGATGGCACAGCAAAATATAGATGAGAAGAGTTGAGAAGAGGTAGGCGAGGAGGGAGAAAGAGGTTAGGGATGAGCAGAAGGTACAGACAGAAGAAAGGCAGGGGAAACAAAGGAGTGAATGAGAGAAATGAGACGTCGGAGTACGATACAGAGACAGTCTAAGATCAGATTGAAAGATAACTAAGGGTAGCCCCCTGCCGTGTTTAGGGGAGGACAAACAGGACATTGATGGTAGGCTAAAGCCATAGATGTACTAGAGAGCTCATCTATCTTAACCCATGGTAAAACAGGCTTTGGGCCAAGTATCCCTATGCTGGTATACATATCTCTAGATTCGGCCCTCTATCCAACTCTATGGTTAAAGTGAAATATGAAACCATGAGTTCCTGTTCCGCCTCTCTCTGCTCACCTGTCCGTCACACAGCACCCCCTCCTGGACAGATGGGGTAATAGCAAGCGAGATGGGCGTGGATCCGGACTTTTCATTTTGGTCTTCCACTGGTTCCCCCTTTTTCTCGGTCTTTCTGTCCACCTCTTTTCTCTGTGGTCTCTTACTTTGCCTGTTCTTCTCCACTCTCTTCTCTTCTCTGTCATCTACTTTCTCTTCCAAACTCTTTCCTCCTCTCCCCAACCTCCTCTCCTTCACTCTCTCCTCCTCTCTTAATGTCGGCCTTTCCGTTAGTCTCTCTCTCTTTTTCAGTTCCGGCCCTTTCACTGACTCGATTGTCTCTCTCTCCGCCCCATCCTGACTTTTACTGCTCTGTCTGTCTCTCGGTCTCTCACTCGGTCTCTCACGATCTCCTTCTCTCTCATTCTGCCTCAGCTTCTCTTTCGGTCTGTCACTTTCTCGGTCTCTCCCTCCAGGACTTTTGATTGGCTCGTCCTCGGATGAGCTCACTACTTCTTTGCTGTTGGCTCGTCCAACCAGCCGGCTCAGTTTGGAGCGGAGCTTCTGCTCCAGTGTGTCTCCYGAGCCGGGCCCAGTGCTGCTGGTGGACAGGGGGTCAGGGGTCACGGGGTTACGGGCCGCAGAGTTAGGGCCCACAGTGTCCTGGTCCTCGGGGGTCATGGCCTCAGAGGAGGCTTTGGGGATAGGCACCACATCAGGAGCGGCCATCTCCTCACTCATGCCCCTCTTCAACAGGCCGTTCAGCAGGAAACTGTTCTCCTAAGGATGGAGAGAGAAAGAGAGTGACAGAGAGAGAATAAAGAGAGACCTTAAAGCGTATTTCTTTCTTTATGATAGTGTTGTAGTGCCACATAGCGTTGTGGTAATGTTTCTCAATAGTCTTACGAGGGTTGACCAATGACTTTACACATTTTTTCAGACATTTATAACAACTAGAACGTGGTGGAGAAAAGATGACTTCAAATCTAAAATCTCTGTAGCTTAATCGACTACCGTAAATGAGAAACGAGAACAAGATTGGTGTAGCTGCTACACGCGCCATATCTTCACATTTGAGTAAGTTTGAGTAATTTAGCACAGGGTTTTCCTGGGCACGTTTTGTAACCAACTTTGATTATTTGAATCAGCTGTGTAGTGCTAGGGCAAAAAACATGGACCTTAGTGGGGGCCCCAGGACCGAGTTTGGGAAACCCTGATTTAGGTGACTTACTGTCAGTGCGTTCAACTAAGGTGAGACAA
This sequence comes from Salvelinus sp. IW2-2015, assembly GCF_002910315.2. Taxonomy (NCBI): domain Eukaryota; kingdom Metazoa; phylum Chordata; class Actinopteri; order Salmoniformes; family Salmonidae; genus Salvelinus; species Salvelinus sp. IW2-2015. The sequence goes on along the minus strand of NC_036854.1, from coordinate 50,870,035 downwards.
CCACATATCACAATCATTGTAAGTTAAACCGTCCTCAAGGCTTTGTGTGTGTCMTTCTCCCACCTGTACAGATTGTGCGTAGAGGGGCTGTGTGTGTGTCTGTGTGTGGGCCTGGTTCCCCGCCGCTTCCCTCTTGCTCTTCCTGCGTCTCCGCGACCTCTTGACCTGGTCGCTCTGCATGCTGTCCTCTGCCTCGCTACTATCCCCAGTCACCTTGGGGTTAAAGTTCACATCCAGCGCCTCCGGGCGGAGCGGGTACGAGGGGAAGTTCTGGTGTTGATGATGATGATGATGGTGGTGGTACTGAGCCTGCTGGGGATGAAGATGCGGGTCCGAGTTAGGGCCTTTTTTCCCCATCACGTTACAGAGGGGTTTGCGGGGGCGGGCMGAGGGTACCGACGAGGACTCTGAGTCAGAGTTGATGGTCTCAGTGTTGGTGTACTGGCCCGAGGAGGGCGAGGTGACCGGGAGGTGGACAGGGGTGTACGTCCACTCCGGGTCGTGTTGGGAGTCTGTGTAGTACGTCTCGTCTGAGAGTTTCCGCCGGAACTGGCGGAGCGCTGCCCCCCAGCCCCCCTCGTCGTTCTCCTGATCGGAATCAGAGCCCATCTCGTCGTAGGCCGAGACCACGCCAGACTCTTTCTCCAGGACGCTGAACACCAGCGACTTTCTCTTGGCCAGTAGGCRGGGACGGGAGTGCTGCGAGCTCTGCAGCGCAATCCAGTTCCCGTCGGGGCTCTGCAACACCGAAGACGCACCTGAACATACAAGCACAGACAAACGTAGAAAAACTTTACATGTGTGACAAACCACAGCATTCTTCCCGTGAGCTTAACGGTATTGGAATTGTCCTGTTTGCATGTAACATACTGTCGTTGACTGTACAAATAAGAGACGAGAAATGACTGACATGTCTTCGCGTGTAACAGTATGGACATGTCTCTGGGTTGAGTGCAGAGTGTTATGTGTCTGACTATCAGGAGGATTGCCATGGACGTGCCTCTGTCTCTAATGTGTGTGTGTGTGTGTGTGTGTGTGTGTGTGTGTGTGTGAGACTATGAAGGAGGCGTGTTTCAGCGTGTGTCTTACTCGAGTTGTCCAGGCGGTCCACACTCTTCCAGCTGGGCAGTGAGGAGGCCCTGGCCGTCTCCTTCTTCAGAGAGGCGTAGTCCTGTGCCCCGCCCCCTGCCCCCGCCCCCATTAGTGCCTCAGTGACCTTCTCTGGGGAGTCATCACTGGTCAGGGAGAACGCCGACCGCGACCTCTGTACACACGCGCACAAACACACAAAATACAAAACACACGTTAATGACAGGCTACGCACTTCAAAAACTACGAGTTTAGACAAGGTAACACAGAACGCTGGGTCTACCAGCCAAGGACAGCTTGAAATGGAACTGGCACAGCCGCAGAATTTTCTTCGGGTCAGCAATTTTCCCATGCTTCCGTTCCAGACAAACAACATTTGAGGATTAGGTGGAAAAGATTTGCTTGTTTGGATGGCTACGTGGATGACAGTGACTAGGTGCTGTTATTGACTGATCCAACTGAACGGGTTTGTTTGTTTGGTTAGAATCTCAGAAGGTATTCAAAGGAAATGGCAACTCGAGTTTGTGTTCCTCCGGGAGCCTGGTACAGTCCTCCGGGAGCCTGGACTTTCAGTGTATGTCCCAACCAATTGGCACCCTATTCTACATAGTGCACTACTTTTGACCCAGAGCCCTTCCATTTGGGACAGTGCGCCAGTCACATGGATGTGATTCCTATAAAGAGTCAGTAGGGGGCGTCAGAGAACTACAATACGGACAAGAACAGGGGAGCAGGGACTGATCTCTGTTCACTGACACACACACTCCCTCAGAGCTCATTCATAGCCTGTGTGTGTGTGTGTGTGGCTGTGTACGCATGACCGTATGTGTGTGCCTATGTGTTTGTCTGCGCACACTTTTGTGTGTGTGTGTGTGTGTGTGTGGTGTGTGTGTGTGTACAGAGAGCGTTGATAAAGGGAGCCCATCCCTCTGTGGACCAGGGAGTTGAGGAGAATCCCTGTGTATTCCGCAGCGCTTTGATCATGTGTGAATGTAACAGACGGGGAACGTGGCTTTGATTCCACACTGCTGCGCCTGCCTTACACCCACGGGACGATGACAAATCTCAGCAAGCTCCCCTCTGACTACCCCTTTGAAATTCTAACAGGCGTGTGGGTGTGTGTGTGTGTGTGTAGAGGTTTCCCAGGTAAGTTACTGTACAGCTCACAGGTACAAACCGGTGACAACCCTCAGTGGAAAAGAAATCATGCAAAAATCTGCCAATAGAATGGAAACACTTAAGTAAATGAGGGATAGAAAGTATATTAAAAGCAGGTGCTTCCACACAGGTGTGGTTCCTGAGTTAATTAAGCACTTAATATCCCATCATTCTTCGGGTCATGCCCSCYTAGGATGACAATGCCCCCATCCACAGGGCACGAGGGGTCACTGAAMGGCTTGATGAYCATGAAAACCATGTAAACCATATACCATGGCTGTCTCCGTCACCAGATCTCAACACAYTTGAACACYATTGAACTTATGATGGAATTTCTCGTGGAAGAATGGTGTCCMTATCCCTCCAATAGAGTTCCAGACACTTGTAGAATCRATGCCAAGGCGCATTGKAGCTGTTCTGGCTCGTGGTGGCGCAACAACACTTTATGTTGGCCTTTCATTTATGGTAGCAACCAGCCCTCAACCCTGTCTGTCCTCATATCTCATCACTAGGCACAGGAGTTTTTCCTGTCCTTGTGCCCTGACCAGGCCCTAGCTACAGACTATATTTAGGGCCCAGTTTTTCCTGGGTCAGGTCAAATGGTCAGGAAAAAGTGTAACGTGTATGTAATAGTATAGTTATACTTATATTGTGGAGCGTACTGCAGTGTAGTATGTAATAATTATAGTGGATTCTTAGTGTAGTAATCGTATATTATAGGTGGAGCTTACTGGCAGTGTAGTATAGTATATTATAGTGGAGTCTTAGTGTAGTATATGTATATTTATGTGGATCTTAGTGTAGTATAAGTAAGTAATAGTGGATCTTAGTGTAGTAATAGTATAATAGGGACTTACTGCGGTGTAGTATTAGATATATTATAGGGAGCTTACTGCAGTGTAGTATAGTAAGTGGAGCTACTGTCGTATAGTATATTATAGTGAGCTTACTGCAGTGTAGTGATAGTATATTATAGTGGAGCTTTACTGCAAGTGTAGTTAGGTAATAATGTGGAGCTTACTGTAGTAGTATGAGTAACAGTTCAAAAAAATAAAGGGAACACTTAAACAAACACAATGTAACTCCAAGTCAATCACACTTCTGTGAAATCAAACTGTCCACTTAGGAAGCAACACTGATTGACCTGTGTGGCCTGCTGGAGGTCATTTTGCAGGGCTCTGGCAGTGCTCCTCCTTGCACCAAGGCGGAAGGTAGCGGTCCTGCTGCTGGGTTGTTGCCTCCTACGGCCTCTCCATGTCTCCTGATGTACTGGCCTGTCTCCTGGTAGCGCCTCCATGCTCTGGACACTACGCTGACAGAAACAGCAAACGCTTGCCAACAGCCTCGCATTGATGTGCCATCCGGGATGAGCTGCACTACCTGAGCCACTTGTGTGGGTTGTAGACTCCGTCTCATGCTACCGCTAGAGTGAGAGACACGCCAGCATTCAAAAGTGACCAAAACATCAGCCAGGAAGCATAGGAACTGAGAAGTGGTCTGTGGTCACCACCTGCAGAATCACTCATTTATTGGGGGTGTCTTGCTAATTGCTATAATTTTCCACCTTTGTCGATTCATTTGCACACAGCATGTGAAATTCTATTGTCATCAGTGTGCTTCCTAAGTGGACAGTTTTGATTTCACAGAAGTGTGATTGACTTGGCAGTTACATTGTTGGTGTTTAAGTGTTCCCTTTATTTTTTGAGCGTTATGATTAAGAAGGGAGCTTAGTGTTTATAGTATATATAGTGGAGTCTTTACTGCAGTGTAGTATAGTAATTTATGTGGAGCTTACTGTAGTGTAGTATAATAAGTATATTAAGTGAAGCTTAGTGTAGTATAGTAAATTATAGTGGAGCTACTGGCAGTATATTATTATAGTGGCCTACTGCAGTATACGTAGTATATTATAGTTGGAGTCTTACTGCATGTGTATATAGTATATATAGTGGAGCTTACTGTAGTATAGTATATTATAGTGGAGCTTACTGTAGGTGTAGTATTGTATATTATAGTGGAGCTTACTGCAGTGTAGTATAGTACACTGCTCAAAAAAATAAAGGGAACACTTAAACAACACAATGTAACTCCAAGTCAATCACTTCTGTGAAATCAAACTGTCCACTTAGGAAGCAACACTGATTGACAATAAATTTCACATGCTGTTGTGCAAATGGAATAGACAACAGGTGGAAATTTTAGGCAATTGCAAGACAGCCCCAATAAAGGAGTGTTCTGCAGTGGTGACACAGACCACTTCTCAGTTCCTAGGCTTCCTGGCTGATGTTTTGGTCACTTTTGAATGCTGGCGGTGCTTTCACTCTAGTGGTAGCATGAGACGGAGTCTACAAACCACACAAGTGGCTCAGGTAGTGCAGCTCATCCAGGATGGCACATCAATGCGAGCTGTGGCAAAAGGTTTGCTGTGTCTGTCAGCGTAGTGTCCAGAGCATGGAGGCGCTACAGGAGACAGGCCAGTACATCAGGAGACTGGAGGAGGCCGTAGGAGGGCAACAACCCAGCAGCAGACCGCTACCTCCGCCTTTGTGCAAGGAGGAGCACTGCCAGCAGCCCTGCAAATGACTCCAGCAGGCCACAAATGTGCATGTGTCTGCTCAAACGGTCAGAACAGACTCCATGAGGGTGGTATGAGGGCCGACGTCCACAGGTGGGGGTTGTGCTTACAGCCCAACACCGTGCAGGACGTTTGGCATTTGCCAGAGAACACCAAGATTGGCAAATTTGCCACTGGCGCCCTGTGCTCTTCACAGATGAAAGCAGGTTCACAGCTGAGCACATGTGAGAGTCTTGAGACGCCGTGGAGAACGTTCTGCTGCCTGCAACATCCTCCAGCATGACCGGTTTGGCGGTGGGTCAGTCATGGTGTGGGGTGGCATTTCTTTGGGGGCCGCACAGGCCTCCATGTGCTCGCCAGAGGTAGCCTGACTGCCATTAGGTACCGACATAGAGATCCTCAGACCCCTTGTAAGACCATATGCTGGTGCGGTTGGCCCTGGGTTCCTCCTATATCAAGAATGCTAGACCTCATGTGGCTGGAGTGTGTCAGCAGTTCCTGCAAGAGGAAGGCATTGATGCTATGGACTGGCCCGCCCGTTCCCCAGACCTGATCCAATTGAGCACATCTGGAACATCATGTCTCGCTCCATCCACCAACGCCACGTTGCACCACAGACTGTCCAGGAGTTGGCGGATGCTTTAGTCCAGGTCTGGGAGGAGATCCCTCAGGAGACCATCCACCACCTCATCAGGAGCATGCCCAGGCGTTGTAGGGAGGTCATACAGGCACGTGGAGGCCACACACACTACTGAGCCTCATTGTTGACTGGTTTAAGGACATTACATCAAAGTTGGATCAGCGCTGTAGTGTGGTTTTCCACTTTAATTTGAGTGTGACTCCAAATCCAGACCTCCATGGGTTGATAAATTTGATTCCATTGATAATTTTTGTGTGATTTTGTAGTCAGCACATTCAACCATGTAAGAAAAAAGTATTTAATAAGAATATTTAATTCATTCAGATCTAGGATGTGTTATTTTAGTGTCCCTTTATTTTTTTGAGCACGTGTATATTAAAGTGGAGCTTACTGTAGTGTAGTATAGTATGTATATTAAAGTGGTTAGCTTAGTGTAATAGTATAATTATAGTGGCGCTTACTGCAGTGTAGTATAGTGTAGTATGTTATTAGTGGAGCTTACTTGGCATGTAGTATAGTATATTATAGTGGTAGCTTTAGTTGTATATATAGTATTGCGTATATTTATAGTGGAGCTTAGTTGTCATGTAACGGTTATAGTATATTATAGTGGAGGTACTGCAGGTGTAGTATAGGTTATATATTTTAAGTGGAGACTTAGTGTAGTATAGTATATTATAGTGGAGCTATGTTAGTGTAGTATAGTTATTAGTGGAGCTTAGTGTAGTGGTAGTATAGTATATTTAGTGGAGCTTATGCAGTGTGTAGTATAGTATATTAGTGGAGCTTAGTGTAGTGTAGTATAGTAATATATTATAGTGGATAGTGCTTAGTGTGTTGAGTGTGAGTATAGGTTATATTTAAGAGTGGAGCTTAGTGGAGGTGTATAGTATTATATTATATAGTGGAGCCTTAGTGTGTGAGTATAGTATTATAGTGGAGCTAGCTGTAGTATGTTATGTAGTTAGGTACGTGTGGATCTATATGTAGTGGTAGTGTAGTATAGTATATTATATGTGGAGCTATGGTACGTGTAATGTATGTATAGTATATTATGTGGAGCTGAGTGTAGTGTAGTATAGTATATTATATTGGATCTTAGTGTAGTGTAGTATAGTGTATATTATAGTGGACTTATGCAGTGTAGGTATAGTATATTAAGTGAGTTTAGTGTAGTGGGTATAGTGTATATTATAGTGGAGTGTAGTGTAGTATAGTAATATTTATACGTGGAGCTTACTGGCTAGTGTAGTATAGTATAGTTATAGCGGATCTTAGTGTAGTGTAGTTGTAGTATAGTATATTATAGTGGTCGGCTTGTGAGTGTAGTATAGTATATTATAGTGGATCTTAGTGTAGTGTAGTAGTATAGTAATTATAGTGGATCTTAGTGTAGTGTAGTATAGTATATTATAGTGGACTTGTGTAGTGTAGTAAGTATTATAGTGATTTAGTGGTAGTGTTAGTAGTATAGTAATATTATAGCTGGCGCTTAGTGTAGGTAAGTATAGTTATATTATGTGGAGCTTACGCAGTGTAGTATAGTATAATTATAGTGGAGCTTAGTGTAGTGTAGTGTGTTATATTATAGTGGAGCTTAGTGTAGTGTAGTTATAGTATATTATAGTGGATCTTGTGTGAGTGTAGTATAAGTAGTATGTATAGTGGAGCTTACTGCTTGTAGTATTATATATAAAGTGGAGCTTAGTTGAGATAGCTATAAGTTATAGTTGCGCTTACTGCAAGTGTGTAGTATTATTATATGTATAGTGGAGCTTACTTGCCGTGTAGTAATATGTATAATTATAGTGCGATCTCTAGTGTATGTGTTAGTATAGTGGAGCTATCTGCAAGTGAGTGTGTATACGTGAGCTTATTGTGGAGTAGGTATAGCCTTGGTAGTGAGGTGCAGTTGCCTAGTGTAACGTAGTGAAGTGTAGTGTAATGTAGCGTACTATAGTGTAGTGTATTGCAGTGAAGTGTGGGGTAGTATAGTGTAGGGTAGCGTACGGTAGCGTACGGTAGTGTAACGTAGCATAGTGTAGGGTAGGGTAGTATAGTGCAGCCTAGTGTACTGTAGAATACTGTAGTGTAGTGTGTTGCGGTTCAGTATAGTACAGTGTAACATAGCTTAGTGTAATGTAGTGTAGTAAAGTGTACTGTATTGTAATGTAGTGCAGTGTAGTGTAACGTATTGTAATATAGTGCAGGGTAGCGTAGTGTAATGCAAAAAAGCAAAGTGTGTAGCGTAATGTAGCGTAATGTAGTGCACGGTAGCGTAGGGTAGCGTTAGGGAATGTAGCGTAGCCTCCTGTAGTGAGGGCTTCCACCCAGACTGACCCAGAGGGAGTAGGAGCTCTTGAGGTGGGCCTGGTTGGCCTGGGCCAGGGTGCTSTGAGGGTGCTGGCTGGGGGAGGACAGCTCACTGCCCTGAGGCTGGCCCTGGCTCGGTCTCTGGGGCCACACAAAGTCATACTCTGTCTGCATCTCGGAATGCTTCCTCCTCTGGATGATCTGGGAGAGAGAAGGAGAGGGGGGAGAGAGAATGAGAGGGAGGAGAGGGAAGGAGAGAGAAGGAGAGAGAAGGAGAGAGAAGGAGAGAGAAGGAGAGAGAAGGAGAGAGACAGATACAGAATGAAAGAGGGCAATGCTAATGTGATGTCACCAAAAACGTCACACCAAACATAAAATGTACTTTTTGTACGATGGTTGTGGCCAGTTCCTCTATAAGCTCTTCTTTGTGGTCCCGTAGGTAGCGAGCCTCATTCTGCTTCTCCTGCAACACAGAGACGTCAAAGCCCGGTCAGAATTACCGTCAAACAAGCTTTTCTACAAGCACTAAAACCAAACCTCATCCCAATGGCTCCAAACCAAAAGAGACAGGGAGAGAGGGATAGAAAGAGAGAGAGAGAGGGATGGATGTATCGGGAGAGAAAGAAGGGAGGAAGAGAAGGAGTGTTGTCTCACCAAGCTGTCACTGAATTCCTCTGCGTTGGCGATGGCTTCCTCTATGGCCTCCTCAGCAACGCGCAGGGCAACCGTGAGGGTCTCTGCCATGCTGTGCCCTGCCAACACACGCACCAACACGTTTACTTACAGCCCTCTCAGGAGAGGTCATTACCTAAATGGCAGATTTAATTAGAGATACAGTATACTAGACAAACAAAACATTACCGTTGCAGAGAAAATGCAATTAGTGCTGTCTGAGTGTGTGCGCGAGTCTCTCGCTCTCTCTCTGTATGTGAGCGCATTTGTGTTTGGGAGTCTGTTTTAGAGGGGCAGATAAACCACGATGGTCTTGTCTATTTGCTGTGTGACTCATGTCAGGGGTGTGGAGTGCTGCTGTGTTGACTCATGTCAGGGCTGTGCTGCTGTGGTGACTCATGTCAGGGCTGTGGTGACTCATGTCAGGGCTGTGTGGAGTGCTGCTGTGTTGACTCATGTCAGGGCTGTGCTGCTGTGGTGACTCATGTCAGGCTGTGGTGACTCATGTCAGGGCTGTGGTGGCTCATGTCAGGGCTGTGGTGGCTCATGTCAGGCTGTGTGGAGTGCTGCTGTGTTGACTCATGTAGGGCTGTGGTGGAGTGCTGCTGTGTGACTCATGTCAGGGCTGTGGTGGGAGTGCTGCTGTGGTGACTCATGTCAGGGCTGTGGTGGAGTGCTGCTGTGGTGACTCATGTCAGGGCTGTGGTGGTGTGCTGCTGTGGTGACTCATGTCAGGGCTGTGGTGGAGTGCTGCTGTGGTGACTCATGTCAGGGCTGTGGTGGAGTGCTGCTGTGGTGACTCATGTCAGGGCTGTGGTGGGAGTGCTGCTGTGGTGACTCATGTCAGGGCTTGGTGACTCATGTCAGGGCTGTGGTGGAGTGCTGCTGTGATTACTGTGATTCAGTGGCCGACTGGGAGGGTCACAGACCTCTGGAACAAGAGGACCATGCAGCAGTACTGCTGTGTCATGCTGTGGCTATATGCAATAAGCTAGTATGATGAAACAGATATAGCTAGTATGACCATTAATCATTGGTTGGGTTCTATATCAGGTMGTGTACCTTCACTCTGCCTGTAGAAGGTTGAGTCACTGCCACAGACGCTGCCATCGTTGTCATTGCTTCCGTCGTGAACACTGCTTTCTACAGGGGAGACAGAGACAGAGTGAGAGAGACACACAGAGAAAGAGAGAAAAGAAGGAGCGAGAACAGCGAGCAACTCACTGCTTTCTGCAGTTGGAGACAGACACAGAAGTTAGAGGTCAGAGGTTAGCTACGGACTGTGGGAGGAACCTCGGCTCACACAAAGAACCTAACCACAGCCTCATCAGGAGAGGAGAGCAATGATACGAAACAGGAGGAAACAGCAGAGCAGAGAACCTACGACACTGCCCCAATTCATTTCAACACATCCCTGAACCCATTCTGTCAGCCGTGTGTTGTGTACTGTAGTGTATGTGTGTGTGTGTGTGTGTGTGTATGAGCCGGGGGTGTGTTCGCCTGTGTAGTGTCATCGCTTCATAAACCACACCCCATTGCAGAGGGCCATTTGTTGGCAGACATGTATCCCATAGGGCCATCTGTTTTCTCCAGGAGGTCTTTCATTGACATTTTAGGTCCTCTCACGGGAACAATCGACTTCCTTCAATTAGCAGCTAAGATCCACAGCTCTGGGACGAACACCGGTGGTACAGCTGAAATGATCACCCTGCCACAGCCTGTGCCTCTGAAGTACTGGACTGAACTGTGTGTGTGTGTGTGTGTGTGTGTGTAGAGAGGCTGAGGCTGTGACGACTTCAGCGGTGACACAAAACACTCGGAACCTAGCAGTGGGAGTCACAGCAGGCCACTAGGACTCCTCTGAGTGTCTGTGTGCAGTGAGGCTGAAACTGCAGTGACATTTGGGACAAGGCGAGCAGACAGACTTGCTTGTGCTGGTCTGTCTGTCTGTCTGTAGTGGGACTCTGCTTGGTCAGGCATAGGACAGGTTGACTTGTGTTTGAACAGTTTTAGTCCTGTCCGGCTTAGAGGGAGTGGTGAGTCTTTCAGTTCTTCTTTGATCCGACAAGAACTCCCACCAATGACATCCTCATCCACATCACTGTCCTGTGTCCTCCCGGCCTTCCTCTTCCTCCCCTGTTCCRCCTCCTCTTTCTGTCATCTTTCGACCGTCCCACCACTCCTCTCTGGAATACGTTTGTCCATTTGATGGCTTGTTTTCCCCCCTCTGATAATAAGTGAGATTCGTGGCCCCACAACTCCACCACAGCGTAATGGTTTAAGTCAGCTTCCTGAATGTGTCTCGAGCGCTTCAGGTCAGCTCCAAGGCCTCGCTCTCCTCTGCTCTGTTTTAGATGCAGGGTGTGTGTGTGTGTGTGTGCCTGCTCATTGTGACTTAAAAGGAGAGAGACAGCCAACAACAACATGCAGTATATTACCCAGCATAAATAAAGCCTGAAATCATGGATGCAGTAGGACGGGGAGATACACTGGCACCGCCGACGATGACCGCATCCTAATGAAGGTAATGGAGCAACAACAACGCCCTGTAAACAAACAGGATCACAAGACGGAGGCTGTGTGGTATTTTGTTTACTGACACAGTGACGCTTTTCCGTTTCTCTCACTTTCCTTCTCTTTTTGTCTACGTCTCTCTCATTCACACACACACACACACATTCTGAGGATATGAGAACTAGATGTATGTGAAAGTGAGTGATTCCCTGGGTAACAASAGTGACATTGTTGCAGGTGACCCTGTCTGTCATCTTTCACAGCAAGAACATGTCCACCGACTGACGCTTCACCGTCCAGGCAGACAGTCAGACCGAACACGTGAAACCCGCAGATTTAACCATGACACAACACCCCGCCACGGCATGCACTGTCATGACCCTCTCCTGAATTGTTTCGACCCTCCCAAGCTTTCACGCCGAACAGAGCCCCTCCCCACCTGCACTGGGCGTGTCCTCCTCAAACCAGGAAGCTTACGTCATCTCATGTCTGTTTATTCCAGAGAGATGGAGAGAGATCTATATTCACTGTTCCTGTTTCATTTCTTCTCATTGACCACGGTCTCACCTTTTCCCCACAGACGGCTCGGGAGGGGAGTCACTCGATATCACCATGACTACCCTGCCGACGGCTGTGTGTGTGTGTGTGTGTGTGTGTGTGTGTGTGTGAGACACTCCTGTCGGTAAAGCTCCACTTAAAAGGTGAAGTTCCTCCAGCAGCAGTCCAGACAGCTAGCTTTCAATTATATTAGAGCATCTGCCATCGCACGCTTTCCCAGCATACCCACACACACCACGCAGCTTTCAGCAATGACTGGGCCTTCATTTACACCATGGCAGCTCACACACCAACAGTAAGAGAAAGAGAGAAAAAGAGAGAGAAAGAGAGAAAAAGAGAGAGAGAAAAAGAGAAAAAGAGAGAGAGAGAGAAAAAGAGAGAGCGAGAGAGAGAAAAAGAGAGAGCGAGAGAGAGAAAAAGAGAGAGCGAGAGAGAGAAAAAGAGAGAGCGAGAGAGAGAAAAAGAGAGAGCGAGAGCGAGAGCAAGAGAGATTATGAATGAGAAATGCAAAGACAAAGTAAACCTGACCGCTCCATCTGCTGCATGTTGTAGTGAAACATACTGGCCAACAGGGGCACTGCAGATCAGGTGCCATTAGGGGTTGAGATGTAATGGGCATGGTGGATTTCAGTTCTCCACCTACTAATTCTGTTCTGACACCGACACCGCCTCTGCAATGGTGTGTGCGTGTTGGTTTTTATGTGTCCTTAAACCTCTTCAAACATCTGACAGACAGTGACAGATGAATATGTCTTTGACATCAGAGTCACTTAAGGTCACATCATGACATCACCTCAGGCTTCTGTGGGACCGTAGCACTACACTATGCCATCCCGTAAACAAACAGGCACACACACACATACATACACACAAACCCAGCACGTGCACACGTACTGACACACAGACCACACACACACAGAAAAACACAAATGTGCATAAACACACACAAACAAACATGCACACACACACAACTACTCAATCCTGACAGACATTCGCAGATTACACTCTGGTGTCTTTGGCATTGCGTGTTTCGCCACACACACACACACACCACACACACACCACCACACACAACACACACACACACACACACACACACACACACACACACACAACACCACACACACACACACACACACACACCACACACACACACACACACACACACACACACACACACACACACACACACACACACACACACACACACACCACACACTTCAGGACAGGGCTGTGTGTGAGTCACTAATGTTCAAGACCAGAGGCAGCAGCAGGAAGCAGGAGAGACAACCAAGGTCAACAGTCACTGATTCACTGGTTGGCTAGGGCTATACGTATAGTACCTATAGTACAACCACAAGGCGCTCACCGAACCAACTGATGTCATGACATTTGTCACGTTTCAGGCCGACTACATTGTAGCCACTGCATTGCATGGAGCATGGTTGCGTGTCACGCCGCTGACTGTGCAGGCAGGCATCAGATTGCTAAATCATATTGTCGGATAGCTCATAATGTTAAACGCCTGTCGGGCGTGGTGCGATCTGGCAGGCGTCTGCAATGTAGTCAGCCTGGAACGCGGCCACCGTGGTTTGTTTGACCTCACTTCTCACGGGACCACAATTGTTGAGTCAGCATTGTTTCCACATCATTGTCGCCGTACCTTATCCAAACGACCACGTTCGTCAGCGTTGTGTCACTGAATTCGTGTTTGTGACAACACAATAAAATATCATCGAGGCTGGATGTTGATCTGATGTCTTTGCCCAGTGGGATGGTCTGGGACGTTGGAGTCCTAAGATTGTGCCGACGGAGAAGGGTGACATCTTACGAGTTCTAACCCAACTTTGCTATATAGTGACTTCAATTAATCACGTTTCTCTTTACTTTTGTACAGAAAGTTCATAGTATCATCACATATGATCCCCAAGCACTTCTGGACATCCGATCGAAAGCTACTAACCTCGATTTGACTTCAAATATGACTTCCACTGACTCAGCTGTTCCACTTGTTCATACCGGACCCTATTCCTTTTTCCATGGGCTACAAAACACTGCAGGCGTAGATGGGGAG
>NC_036854.1:50771054-50856363 GCF_002910315.2 Salvelinus sp. IW2-2015 | reverse complement strand
GTTCTATTGGCAAATGTCCAGTCACTGGAGACTAAGACGGATGAGCTTCATTCGAGAGTCTCCTATCAGAGAGACTTGAAAAGCTACAATACTGTGTCTTCCTGAAGCGTTGCTGGATGATGACGCTATGCACGTACAGTAGTACTCTGTGGATTCTCCATGCAGCGACTGGATCGGAACGCGGCTTTGGGGATGTCGAAAGGAGGTGGAATGTGTTTTTWAAAAATAAATAACAAATGGTGTGCTGCTTCAGGTGTGAAGGAAATCTGGAGCTTTTGCTCACCTGATATAGAACACCTCATGGTAAGCCGCAGACCCTTTTATCTACCAAGAGAGTTCTCATCCGTAATTATCACCGCTGTCTACATCCCTCCACAAGCCAACTGCACTCTGGCACTCAACAAATTGTATGGGGCCTTAAGCAAACAAGAAACCGCTCACCCAGTGGCAGTGTTTCTGGTGGGTGGAGACTTTAACAAGCGGAGACTTAAAACCCTCCTACCTCACTTCTACCAACACGTCTCCTGCACCACTAAGGGTGCTAATATTCTAGAGCACATTTATRCCACCCACAGAAACGCATACAAATACATACTCCCTCGTCCTCCCTTCAGCAAATCTGACCATGACTCCATTATCCTGCTTCTTGTTTACAGACAAAAACTCAGAGGAAGTACCAGTGGCAGGGCTTGCAGATGATAACGAGTTACAAAGGGAAACCCAGACWTGCGTGTCCCAGCAATGCATAACTCCCAAATGAGCTAAATGCCTTTTGTGCTCGCTTCGAGGAATATAACACTGTGCCTTGCGRGAAAGCCCCTGTATTTTTCGSATGACTGTGTGACCGATGTGAGCAAAATGTTTAAACAGGTTAACAATCACAAGGTCGGCGACAGAATACCAGGGGACATACTCAAAGCATGCGGAGACCAGCTGGCAAGTGTCTCACAGACATTTTCAATCTCTCCTTGTCCCAGTCTGTAACCGCAACACGTTTCAAGCTGACCACCATTGTCCCTGTTCCCAAGAGCTCCAAGGTAACCTGCCTAAATTTCTATCTGTAATTATGAAGTGCTTTGAAAGGCTGGTTATAACACACATCAACACCATCTCAGACCACCTAGACCCACTCTAATTCACATACCGCCCCAACGCAATTGTAATTGTACTTAACACTGCCCMCTCCCACCTGGACAAGAGGGGAAATAACTATGTGAAAACGCTGTTCAGAGACTACAGCTCAGCGTTCAACACCATAGTCCCCTKCAAGCTCATCTCTAAGCTAGGGACCCTGGMACTGAAACCCTCCCTCTGCAACTGGATCCTGGACATCCTGACGGGCCGGTCCCAGGTAGTAAGGGTAGGCAACAACACCTCCGCCACGCTGACCGTCAAGACGAGGGCCCCTCAGGGTTGTGTGCTTCGTCCCCTCGGGGACTCCCTGTTCAGCCACGAATGCGTGGCCACGCATGACTCCAACCCGTCATCAAGTTCGCCACGACGATGGTAGGCCTGATTACCGATGGCGATGAGTCAGCCTAAAGGGAGGTCAGAGACTTAGCAGTGTGGTGCCAGCACAACAACCTCTCCCTCGACGTCAGTAAGACCAKGGAGCTGATCGTAGACTATAGGAGAAAGAGGGGAGAGCACGCCCCCATCCACATCGACGACGGGGCTGTTGTGGAGCGGGTCGAGAGCTTCAAGTTCCTTCAGGTCCACATCACTAAGGACTTAACATGGTCCACACACACCAGCACAGTCATGAAGAGGGCACGACAACTCATCTTCCCCTTCAGGAGGCTGAAAAGATTTGGCATGGGCCCTCAGATCCTCAAAAAGTTCTTCAGCTGCACCATTGAGAGCATATTAACTTGCTGCATCCCCACTTGTAATGGAAAATGTACCACCCTCTTGACTGCAAAGCGCTACAGAGGGTGGTGCGGACAGCCCAGTACATCACCGGGGCCGATTTTCCTGCCATCCAGGACCTCTATATCAGGCTGTGTCATAGGACGGCCCGAAAAATTGCCAAAGACTCCAGTCACCCAAACCATAGACTACAGCCACACCAGTTGCGACACCAGTGGTATTCGGCAAATGGAACAAATAAAATGTGACTTGAGTTGTAATGATTGGGGAACGTTATCTTGTGGTTCTGTGAATGTTATCACATTGTTCTCCATAAACATTTACGTTGCGCCACTATCCCAGGGATGCCCACTTGCTTCTGCTGTAAAACATTATAGCAGTTTGCGCYTGTGGGTGTATTAAACCTAGATTGCATTAGGTCGAGTTTGTTCTTTTCACTGTGTGGCGCTGGCTCTGTTTGACAATTCCCGGGTCACACTGAGGCTGGAGAACAGAGACCTCTAGGACACACATACGAACAGACACATGCAAACATACCCTGACACAGAACAAGCTGTTCCCTCTCAGTCTCTAATACAGAGAGTGGGATTTTTAGAGGTGACAAGGACTGGCTGTTTCTTAGGCTGTGTTTAGACAGGCAGCCCAATTCWGATTTTTTTTTCTCCACTAAATGGTCTTCTGACTAAATCAGACCAGCTTGGAAAAAGATTGGATGTGAAAAGATAGTGAGTCAGAGCTGCGTGCCAAATGTCACCCCATTTCCTATATACTCTAGTGCACTACGTTAGACCAGAGCCTCATACGGAATAGCCATTTGGGACGCAAGCAGGATAACARGATGCGCTCTCTTTGACAGTGTGTTGATTGCTTAGTGAAAGTATTGCACGAGTCAACGTGTTGCATTTCCAAACAAGCAATCCCGTAGCTGTCACATAGTGTGTACAAACACGGCTCAAACGCTCCACATCTTRTGATAAATACTGAACAAAAATATACCTTGGTGAGAATTGGTAAACATAGATCTTTTCAGATAGCCTATTCTCTATAGATGGACAGGTCTAGGATGAATGTTTAAGTCTAGGATGACGGGTCTAGGGTTGAGTGTGTAGAGTAGTAGGGTAGATGTGGTTGGAGTGAGACCCTGACATATTGCATGTGACTCCCTTCACCTCTTCGCCAATGCTTTGGGTTATACATGGCCCATTGTGTGGCTGCTCCGACCAACCCTTTATCCATGTTTATAACGAGCACACATGTACGAACGAACGGACACTCGCACACACAGGCAGAAACAGAAGCACACACACACGTCCTTAGGGCCACATCCATCATATAAGTTCAGCAGAAGTCTGCTTGTAGGTCACACTGGTACAGATCTCAAATGTCACTGTATACGACGGACTTGAAAAGTACAAATACAGTTGAAGTCGGAAGTTTACATACACTTAGGTTGGAGTCCAACTCGATTTTCAACCACTAAACAAATGTCTTGTTAACAAACTATAGTTTTGGCAAGTCGGTTAGGACTTCTACTTCGTGCATGACACAAGTAATTTATCCAAAAATTGTTTACAGAAAAGTCCTTTGGTTTTGTTCACCTGGCCACTGTTTCCAAATGCTCACTTTTTCCAAATTTTCCCCCCAAAACCATGAGTCAAAGTCTTGTTCTGCTTACAGGGTACAGACACCAATATATSATTTTGTAATTTGGGTGAATTATCCCTTTAAAAATGGCAACGGCGTTAAATCTAACCTTCATTCACCTGTGATTTTCAAGTGGGCMGAAAGTGATCTATTACTTTCAAATACTATCTGCTCTTTTTCGAAGGCGCTTGACTTTTCCTCTAGTTTGTCAAAAGCTCCTCAACTCAAACCAACAGCTGTAGTCAGATAGATCTCCCCACTTTCAGATCAATCGAGGTATAGTTTGTTATGTCAATAAAACGTGCCTTCATACATTGTGGGCTCAGATCAGTGGTGTAAAGTACTTAAGTAGTACTTCAAAGTATTTTTTACTTCAGTCGTTTTTTTGGGGGGGCATCTGTACTTTACTTTACTATTTATATTTTTGACAACTTCTACTTTTACTTCACTACATTCCTAAAGAAAATAATGTACTTTTTACTCCATACATTTTCCCTGACACCCAAAAGTACTTGTTACATTTTGACAGGAAAATGGCCCAATTCACACACTTATCAAGAGAACATCACAGGTTCATCCTGTAACGTCCTGACCAGAGTGTTTTGATTGTTTAGTGTTGGTCAGGACGTGAGCTGGGTGGGAATTCTATGTTGTGTGTCTAGTTRGTCTGTTTCTGTGTCCAGCCTAATATGGTTCTCAATCAGAGGCAGCTGTCAATCGTTGTCCCTGATTGAGAATCATATATAGGTGGCTTGTTTTGTGTTGGGGATTGTGGGTGGTTGTTTCCTGTCTTTGTGTTTTGTCTGCACCAGCTAGGACTGTATCGGTTTGTCACTTTTTGTTATTTTGTATCGTTATAAGTGTTCACTGTTTCGTTTATTAAACATGTTGAGCACTGGCTACGCTGCGTGTTGGTCCGATCCCTGCTACACTCTCTCTTCTAGTGAAGAGAGGGAAGGCTGCCGTTACACATCCCTACTGCCTCTGATCTGGCGGACTCACTAAACACAAATGCTTTGTTTGCAAATTAATGTCAGAGTGTTGGCTATCCGTAAATAAATAAAAAACAAGAAATTGTGCGGTCTGTTTTCCATAATATAAGGAATTTGAAATTACGAATACATTTACTTTTACTTTTGATACCTAAGTAGATTTGAGCAATTCCATTTACTTTTGATACTTAAGTATATTTAAAACCAAATACTTTTAGACTTTTCCTCGAGTAGTATTTAACTGGGTGACTTTCACTTTCACATTTTCGATGAAGGTATCTTTACATTTACTCAAGTATGACAACTGAGTACTTTTTCCACCACTGGCTCAGATAAAAACATGTCTTTATCCAGTAGTTCRACAGCACCATGGCCTTGACCCATTACGGGTACATCTTTACAATCTCTCCCCTTTCAATCTAATATACGAGGAGGAGGAGGGAGAGCACACTCAGAATGGGGAGGAGGACATTCTCAGGAACACACATGGCCCCACAAACACGCACGCGTCGGTGTGATGCAGTGGTGCGTGTTTGTGACTCTCATGCAGTATAATCTGTTCAGCTCATCTGAAATGGCTAGCAGCTAATCCTATTTTGTCCCCGTGTGACATAAGAGTGGCAGTGAGAGGAGGAGAAAGGGAAGGGGAGGATAGGGGATCAGATGGGGACAGCTGGGAAGACGGATTGGGACAGGAGGGCCTTTTGGACTGTACAGGGACACACAGACAGTGGGACTGATTGGACCAACAGCCACCAGTCAGGGGGACAAAGAGTCACCAGTCAACACAACAGTAGTGGAGCTTTGACACTCCTAATGCTTCAAACWGTGATATACAGTACCAGTCAAAAACACCTACTCATTCAAGGGTTTTCCTTTATTTGGACTATTTTCTACATTGTAGAACAAAAGTGAAGACATCAACACTATGAAATAACACATCTGGAATCATGTAGCAACCAAAAGTGTTATATACAAAAATATATTTGAGATTCTTCAAAGTAGCCACCCTTTGCCTTGATGACAGCTTTGAAAACAGCATTCTCTCAACCAGCTTCACCTGGAATAACTTGCAACAGTCTTGAAGTAGTTCTCACTTATGCTGAGCACCTGTTGGCTGCATTTACTTCACTCGCTGCAGAATGCTGTGGTAGCCTTGCTGGTTATGTGTGCCTTGAATTCTAAATAAATCAGAGTGTCACCAGCAAAGCACCCCCACACCATCACACCTCCTCCATGAGTCACGGTGGGAACCACACACTTTGAGATCATCCGTTCACCTACTCTGCGTTTCACAAAGACACGGCGGTTGGAACCAAAAATCTCAAATTTGGACTTTTTGAACAATTGGACAGTTTGAACAAAGGACAGATTTCCACCGGTCTAATGTCCATTGCTCGTGTGTCTTGGCCCAAGCAAGTCTCTTCTTCTTATTGGTGTCCTTTAGTAGTGGTTTCTTTGCAGCAATTCTACCATGAAAGGCCTGATTCACACAGTCTCTTCTGAACAGTTGATGTTGAGATGTGTCTGTTACTTGAACTCTGAGAAGCATTTATTTGGGCTGTAATTTCTGAGMCTGGTAGCTCTAATGAACTTATCCTCTGCAGCAGAGGTAACTCTGGGTCTTCCTTTCCTGTGGCGGTCCTCATGAGAGCCAGTTTCATCCTAGCGCTTGCTTGCTTTTGCGACAGCACTTATTTGAGCTGTTCTTGCCATAATATGGACTTGCTCTTTTACCAAATAGGGCTATCTTCTGTATACCAACACAACTGATTGGCTCAAAAGAATTAAGGAAAGAAATTCCACAAAATATCTTTTAACAAGGCACACCTGTTAATTGAAATGTACTCCAGGTGACTGCCTCATGAAGCTGGTTGAGAGAATGCCAAGAGTGTGCAAAGCTGTCCTCAAGACAAAGGGTGGCTACTTTGAAGAATCTCAAATCTCAAATATATTTTCATTTTTTAAAACACCTTTTACATGATTCCATATCGGTTATGTCATAGTTTAGAAAAGAGTAAATGTAGAAAACAGTCAAAATAAAAATAAAAACCCTGGAATGAGTAGGTGTGTCCAAACTTTTGACTGGTACTGTAACTGCTATGACTAGCAGCTGRTCCGGTAGGCTGGCGAAGAAAATACAGTGGCCCTATTCCTGCCATGACGAGCACTATTAGCACTGCCACTAATAGTAGSCTTAATGGCCATGTTGGACACTTTTGACAACGCCAGCCTGTTCCACATCAGCATTGGAAGTCAGGGAGGTGTACCCCTCGGTTCAATCCCCTCATCCCTTTAAAGGGTCAATCTGGCATTTGAAAATACACTTTTATAGAGAMCTATTAATTATTGACGTATATAACATTTTTTTTTAAACCATCGCACCGCTGTTGTTGTTTTGAATTCKAGATTGCCCCTTTAACCCGCTGTGCTATACCACGGTAATATCCCCTAACCCTACACACTCCAACCGACCAGGCAGATGAGGGTAGGGGGAAACAARGGCATCTGGATTATGAGAGGATGAGGCCAGATAAAAACGTGTCTCCACTGTTCCCACAGCAGGAACTAATCATTCAGAGGCCAAAGTGGCCCAGGCCACTGAGGGGATTGTACGACCCAGCAGAGCAGCTGCCGCCCCATCGCCACCACCCCACCCAGGCCTGGCAGCATGACCACTCTCTTCTCTCCCCCATTAGGCTTACTGAGCAGCAGCCTTAACGCTAGCTGTCTGCTAATATTACACAAGGATTACCCCTCTCAAACCTCAGGGATTAGTACCAACTACTGTGTGTCCAGGAGGCTGGCCGGTGGTGGATGATGAGTGTGTTTGGGTATGAAAGAGAGATGACGTATGTGGGGGAAGGGGGGGTGAGGGAGTGAGTGTGTGGGTAGAAAAAGAGATAATGTGTGCGTACGAAAGAGAGATAATGTGTGTGTGTGTGTGTGTGTGTGTGTGTGTGTGTGTGTGTGTGTGTGTGAGACAGTCGGTGTTAGAGCGAAAGCGGGGCTGTGTATATCCGATGGCCATTGGTTCTGTGCCTCGTGACTGTGGTTCTCTCTACTGTATGTGCGCGAGTGGAAATGTGACGCGAGACCTTTRGCCCCCTGTAGTTGAGTTAATGACTGAGAGCTGTTAATGCGCATTAACCGACATAGCACACATAATGGGCCAGGCAGTAGTATAGACAGGGGCCATAGAAGCCCAGAGAGATATTTGGTCATTCAATTAAGCTGGACCAAGGCACTCTTCATATAATTAAAATACTTTTTGGGGGTGGAATGTTCAATAGATATTTTAAACTCCAGAGATATGACACTGTTATGCACAGGAAGACAGAGAGAGGGAGAGAGTTTGCTCTGGACTGACGCAGTCATGAAAGGCCACGAGGAGGCTTTTACATGTACCTGGTAGATCCAAAATGCCTCCTCTCTCCACTATGTGATTCCTGTAGAGCGTCTTCAGAACCTTGGCACTGCCGAACCTCTTGAAGCGGCTCTTCACGTTGTTATAGTACCATTCTAGAGACCGGGTCCGCAATATCCTGGAGAGGAGAAGAAAGAGAGAGAGAGGAGAGAGAGCGAAAGAGAGAAGGGAGAGAGAGTGAGAGAGAGTGAGAGAGCGCGAGAGAGAGAAGGGAGAGAGTGAGAGAGAGGAGAGAGTGAGAGAGAGGAGAGAGCGCGAGAGAGAGAAGGGAGAGAGAGCGAGAGAGAGAGCGAGAAGGGAGAGAGAGCGAGAGGGGAGAGAGAGCGAAAGAGAGAGAAGGGAGAGAGAGTCAGTGAAATTAAACATGGCACAGTAAAGAGGACGGAGAAAAAGCATAAAGGATCCAAGGAAAGTGTCTAATCACGGCCGAGTCATACTTTGGCACAGCGTCAACAAAGCCACGTGAAAACTCTGTTTAATTTGATGTCTCTGATTACTGTGGCAGAGCGATAACTGCCGTTTATCTCTTTCAGACAACACTCTGGGAAACAAACTCTTTCCCTTGTGAACAGAAGTCAGTGAGAGAAAGCTGGCTTCGGTCCTGTTCCCRGTCCATGGGCTGCATCTGAAATGGCACCCTTTTCCCCTACTTACATTACAACGAGCCCGTCCTCCTATAGCTCCTCCCACCAGCCTCCTCTGAAACCTATAGGGCTCTGGTCAAAAGAAGTGCGCTATATAGAGCAGAGGATGCCATTTGAGATGCAGCCCATGGTGTTATGCCACCACGACTAGCGTTGTATTTACTGAGCCGTGTAAGCAGTCAAGCAGTCAACAGTCCCATTCACAGCCCCTCTCCAGCACTTCGATGCGAATAATTGCCTTGTTAATCCGATGATCCAATGCCATGAGGGTACTGTGTGTGTACAGGGCATTCGGAAAGTATTCAGACCCCTTGACTTTTTCCACATGTTACGTTACAGCCTCATTCTAAAATGGATTCAATAAAATGTTCATAAATTTACCCAAAAAATTCTAAAAACCTGTTTTTGCTTTGTCATTATGCGGTATTGTTTGTAGATTGATGATGGAAAAAAACGATTTAATCAATATTAGCATAAGGCTGTAACGTAACAAAATGTAGGAAAAGTCAAGGGGTCTGAAAACTTTCGAATGCACTGTGTTGTGTATTGACTGTGCGTGAATGTGTATTGTGTGTGTGTGTGTGTGTGTGTGTGTGTATTGTGTGAGTACGTATTTAATTTTTTATTTAGTAGGCAAGTCAGTTAAGAACTAATTTTTATATACAATGACGGCCTACCTCGGCCAAACCCTTCCCTATGGGACTCCCAATCACGGCCGGTTGTGATACAGCCCGGGATCGAACCAGGGTCTGTAGTGACGCCTCTAGCACTGAGATGCAGTGCCTTAGACCGCTGCACCACTCGGGAGCACGTACGTGCGTTTTGTGTGTGTGTGATTGGATGCCCCCATCCTTTTCCCCATGGCTTGGTGTGGATCTGGAGCCGGTGTGTGTTTGAAGGGGCGCTAGCTGCTCATACTGACCCGACTGCTGTGGTCTGTGTGTTATGTAAGCAGTAATTTACGTTGGAGTGTGTTCTGGTTTACGAAACATGAGGGAAGCGCTCGCCTTGCGCCAGTGTTGCATCGGATTGCGTGAATCTCTGCCAACTTCGTGTTTAATCTCTCCCAAACCGCCGCCCGCCCTATTTCTTTCACACCATGGAAAAATCCTTGTCACATACTGTTCACGTAATGACGGACAAAACGTACTCACACACACTCTACATACACTGAGTGCTGTGCCTAATTTGTTTTTTCATTCTATATCGGGATGATTTCTGCATAGAAAAGTTTTGGACGGGCTGTTTTTTCATGTCGCCTATGTCCAAGTCCCCCCCCCTCCCAAAAAATGATAATAATAATCATATAAAAATAATTTTCGGGATGGAAGAACTTTTTTTTGGTGTAAACGTAAACCAGCTATGCAGTCTATACTCTAGATAAGCATAAGCCATGGCAAAATGTGTAGAATCGCAGGGAATGTGCTTTAAAACAGCTACAGTGTGTCATTGCGGCTAACAGGAAATGTTTGGTCAGTGACCGCACCATAGGCCACGCCCATGGCCACACCCATCGCCGGAGGCCCATTTTGATCCAGAAGAAAACCTGTATATAGGTTATATATATAATTATATCCCTCACTGCCCTGATGGAAGTGAGTCAGAGTGTGCGTGTGTGTGTGCCAGACATCAGTGTGTGTGTGTGTGTGTGTGCCAGGCAGCAGTGTGTGTGTCTCTATGCCAGCATGAGACAAACCAGATACATACAGTATATACTCTGCTAATAGAGGAATCATGAGTGCCTTTGAAGGTCCTTGGGTTTTGTAGGGTCTCATCCCTCCCTCCCTCCCTCCATCCCACCCTCCCTCTGTTCTCTGTGGACTTATTATCCTCCTCTCCCTCTACCAGCTGGCCCGCCAAACGCGCCCGGCCTCCTTAATTCACGCCCGGGGTAACCCAGGTTCCAGTAATGGCCGCCGGGAGCAAGCGAGAGCAGAGTGCCCAACTGAAAAGGCCCGGCTGGTTTTTATCTCGGGCTACTTGCTTCTCACTGCCGCCCCACAGCCAAACAGGAAATAAATGAACTCAGACGAGCAACTGAAGAGAAAGAGGGGAGAAATACACATCTGTGCGATAAGGCTTAAAGTGACACAYAAGTTGAACTGAGGGTACGAAACACTTSACTYTACAAAATATTAAGGACACCTGATTTCTCCATGARACAGACTGACCAGGTGAATCCAGGTGAAAGCTAAGATCCCTTATTGAGGTCACTTGTTAAATCCACTTCAAAATCAGTGTAGATGAAGGGGAGGAGACAGGTTAAAAAATGATTTTTAAGCCTTGAGACATACACTACATGGCCAAAAGTATGTGGACACCTGCTCGACGAACATCTCATTCCAAAATCATGGGCATTAATATGGAGTTGGTCCCCCCTTTTCTGCTATAACAGCCTCCGCTCTTCTGGGAAGGTTTTCCACTATATGTTGGAACATTGCTGCAGGGACTTGCTTCCATTCAGCCACAAGAACATTAGTGAGGTCGGGCACTGATGTTGGGCGATTAGGCCTGGCTCGCAGGCGGCATTCATCCCAAAGGTGTTCGATGGGGTTGAGGTCAGGGCTCTGCGCAGGCCAGACAAGTTCTTCCACACCGATCTCGACAAACCATTTCTGTATGAACCTCGCTTTGTGCATGGGGGCATTGTCATGCTGAAACAGGAAAGGGCCTTCCCCAAACCGTTGTCACAAAGTTGGAATCACAGAATCATCTAGAATGTAATTGTATGCTGTAGCGTTAGGATTTCCCTTCACTGGAACTAAGGGGCACTAAGAAACATGGAAAACAGCCCCAGACCATTATTCCTCCTCCACCTAAACATTACAGTTGGCACTATGCATTGAGCAGGTAGCGTTCTCCTGGCATCCGCCAAACCCAGATTCGTCCGTCGTAATGCCAGATGGTAAAGCGTGATTCATCACGTCAGAGAACGTGTTTCCACTGCTCCAGAGTCCAATGGTGGCGAGCTTTACACCCCTCCAGCCGACGCTTGACATTGCGCATGGTGATCTTAGGCTTTTGTGTGGCTGCTCGTCCATGGAAACCCATTTCATGAAGCACCGTTTCCACTTCACAATAACAGCACTTACACAGTTGACCGGGGCATCTCTAGCAGGGTAAAAATTTGACAAACAGACTTGTTGGAAAGGTGGCATCCTATGACTGTGCCACGTTTAAAGTCACTGAGCTCTTCAGTAAGGCCATTCTACTGCCAATGTTTGTGTATGGAGATTGCATGGCAGTGTGCTCGATTGTATACACCTGTCAGCAACGGGTATGGCTGAAATAGGRGACTCCACTAATTTGAAGGGGTGTCCACATACTTTTGTATACAGTACATTCGGGAAAGTATTCAGTATTTTTTACATTACAGCCTTATTCTAAAATGGATTATAAATAAAATGTTTTCCTCATCAATCTACACACAATACCCCATAATGACAAAGCAAAAACATGTTTTTAGACATTTCTGCAAATGTATAATTTTTTGTTTTGTTTAAATAAATAACCTGCATAAGTATTCAGACCTTTTGCTATGAGACTCAAAATTGAGCTCAGGTGCATCCTGTTTCCATAGATTCTCCTTGAGATGTTCCTACAACTTGATTGGAGTCCACCTGTGGTTAATTCAATTGATTGGACATGATTTGGAAAGGCACACACCTGTCTATATAAGGTTCCACAGTTGTCAGTGCAAAAACCAAGCCATGAGGTCGAAGGATTTGTCCGTAGAGCTCCAAGACAGGATTGTGTCGAAGCACAGATCTGGGGAAGGGTACCAGAGGATCTGCAGAGAAGAATGGGAGAAATTCCCCAAATACAGGTGTGCCAAGCTTGTAGAATCATACCCAAAAAGACTGGAGGCTGTAATCGCTGCTAAAAGTGCTGAGTAAAAGGTCTGAATACTTCAGTTCTTTATTTTTAATACATTTGCAAAACATTTTTTTTCACTTTGTCATTATGGGGTATTGTATGTACATTGATGAAGGGGGGAAAACCCAATTGAATACATTTTTCATAAGGCTGTAACATAACAACATGTGGGAAAATTCAAGGGGTCTGAATACTTCCCGAATGCACCGTAGAGTGTAGATTGTGTGTGTGTGTGCCATTCAGAGGGTGAATGGGCAAGAAAATATTTAAGTGTCTTTGAACAGTGTATGGTAGTATTTGCCGGGCGCACCGGTTTGTGTCAGGAAATGCAACGCTGCTGGGTTTTTCACGCTCAACAGTTTCCCGTGTGTATCAAGAATGGTCCACCACCCAAAGGACATCCAGCCCACTTGATACAACTGTGTGAAGCATTTCAGTTCTGCGTCAGTGGGCTCAACTAGCAGCCCTCCACTCCCTGCGCCTGTCATTCAAGACGAGTAGTGAAACAGATGGGGGAGAATGTACAGTTCAGGTTCGGCATGTGAGCCATCTCTCCTCCTCCCTTACAGGCTACTCAAGTGTTAGGCTACACACTACACTAACTCTCTCAAATTAAGTCAAATCATGTCACTACACTAACCCTCTCAAATTTAGTCAAATCATGTCAGTACACAAACCCTCTCAAATTTAGTCAAATTAAGTCAGTACACAAACCTTCCCAAATTAAGTTGGCTCTACTGTTCTCGTGTATTTTCAGAGAGTGTTGTGATTTATGAAACATGACATTCTGTCTCGTGGGTTTATCCGATATGAGGAAGTCAGAATTTCAGAGAGTGAAGTGGATAAGGGAAGGAGGTTTCGATCGGCACCCTACTGCTGCAGCACAGTTACTTTGTGCGAATCCATATTCCGTAATGAGGTTAGGAGAATGCAAACGTTCCAGGCTCACATGAATAAGGGAGCGGGATTCTTTCGGGAGTGTCTCTCTCTCCCCAACCCKCAGCACCCTGCCTTGGAGCTTGGGAGGGAACAAGCTTTCCTCCCCCTTCTTTGCTCCCTCTCTCTCCTCTCTCCTTCGATCAATTTGCACATCTAAATGCGATCTAAATAAAATATGTTTGTGAAAGGAAAAACGTGTAGGAAAAAAAAAAAAGCCTCTGATCCTTTTCCAAGCACCCCACTTCCCCTGGCAAAAGGAACTATTACCATAATTGACTTGTAATGAATCCCAGTGGTTTCTGTCGAGCAGGGAGAGGGAGGTCGAGGGGGGGGGTAAAAGTGGCACCTCTCTTTTCTCTGCTCTGAACCCTGAACAGAAGATTTCTCTATTTAATGAAACAAAATAAGATGTGGTGGTGA
Organism: Salvelinus sp. IW2-2015; assembly: GCF_002910315.2. NCBI lineage: Eukaryota > Metazoa > Chordata > Actinopteri > Salmoniformes > Salmonidae > Salvelinus > Salvelinus sp. IW2-2015. The sequence continues at coordinate 50,842,552 of NC_036854.1, read as the reverse complement.
AGTGAAGCAGCTCTGTGCTTCCTGATTCGTTTGGGGTTTTAACGTTTGAGGAGGAGATCATCTCGTGATTTGTACATCTTAACGAGTCTGCTGTGAAATGTTTGAAGGGTTTTGGAGTGTTCGTGGGATCTGACCATTTCATTCCATGGAGAGGTTCACGGTTCAAGTTATGTGTCAAAGAAAGTTTTTTTCACTGTCTGTGAAAAAGCAAGAAAAAAAATATCTATCAACTCAACAAAAAAAAGAAACGGCCCTTTTTCAGGACTCTTGTCTTTCAAAGATAATTCGTAAAAATCCAAATAACTTCACAGATCTTCATTGTAAAGGGTTTAAACACTGTTTCCCATGCTTGTTCAATGAACTATAAACAATTAATGAACATCCACCTGTGGAACGGTCGTTAAGAGACTAACAGCTTACAGACGGTAGGCAATTAAGGTCACAGTTATGAAAACTTAGGACACTAAAGAGGTCTTTCTACTACCTCTGAAAAACACCAAAATAAAGATGCCCAGGGTCCCTGCTCATCTGCGTGAACGTGCCTTTGGCATGCTGCAAGATGGCATGAGGACTGCAGATGTGGCCAGGGCAATAAATTGCAATGTCCATACTGTGAGACGCCTAAGACAGCGCTACAAGGAGACAGGACGGACAGCTGATCATCRTCGCAGTGGCAGACCACGTGTAACAACACCTGCACAGGATCGGTACATCCAAACATCACACAGGACAGGTACAGGACGGCAACAACAACTGCCCGAGTTACACRAGGAATACACAATCCCTCCATCAGTGCTCAGACTGTCCGCAATAGGCTGAGAGAGGCTGGACTGAGGGCTTGTAGGCCTGTTGTAAGGCAGGTCCTCACCGGCAAAAACGTTGCCTATGGGCACAAACCCACCGTCGATGGACCAGACACGACTGGCAAAAAGTGCTCTACACTGACGAGTCGCGGTTTTGTCTCACCAGGGGTGATGGTCGGATTTGCATTTATCATTGAAGGAATGAGCGTTACACCGAGGCCTGTACTCTGGAGTGGGATGGAGGTGGAGGGTCTGTCATAGTCTGGGGCGGTGTGTCARAGCATCATCTGACTGAGCTTGTTGTCATTGCAGGCAATCTCAACGCTGTGCGTTACAGGGAAGACATCCTCCTCCCTCATGTGGTATCCTTCCTGCAGGCTCATCCTGACATGATCCTCCAGCATGATAATGCCACCAGCCATACTGCTCGTTCTGTGCGTGATTTCCTGCAAGACAGGAATGTCAGTGTTCTGCCATGGCCAGCGAAGAGCCCGGATCTCAATCCCATTGAGCACGTCTGGGACTTATTGGATCGGAGGGTGAGGGCTAGGGCCATTCCCCCCAGAAATGTCCGGGAACTTGCAGGTGCCTTGGMGGAAGAGCGGGGTAACATCTCACAGCAAGAACTGGCAAATCTGGTGCAGTCCATGAGAAGGAGACACACTGCAGTACTTAATGCAGCTGGTGGCCACACCAGATACTGACTATTACTTTTGATTTTGACCCCTCCACCCTTTGTTCAGGGACACATTATTTCATTTCTGTTAGTCACATGTCTGTGGAACTTGTTCAATTTATGTCTCAGTTGTTGAATCTTATGTTCATACAAATATTTTGAGTTGATAAAAAAAATGGAATTTCTGAAGCTCTCTCTCTTTTTGTGTGGGAACCACCCTTCATCTTTCAAACAAAGATTACAGAAAACTTTACAAGAAGTGTTACACAGAGATCTAAACGTTWGGGTGGAAATGGAATTCAATAAAACCAATTCCATTTACAACCACACGAACCTACAATTGAACAGACATATGGTWACTGTGATTGGAATCATAACCGGGCGGTTATGAGCGCGGCACAACAGAAAAAGGTCAAAACCCGTCACCCTCAGACTATTGCTTTCACAAACAAAAAGAAGTTCTGCAAATGTCTGAATCATGTAAAGCCTTATGTAATATCGTTTGGCTCTAAACCAACACATCAGGAGGTCAGGTCGGAAGATGGGAGAAGTATTTAAAAGCCATTTCTTTCTTTTTACTGTGTGTGTGTTTGTGTTAAGAGACATAGACAAGCAGTATGAGCCACTCCCTGTCTGAATGGAAACCACACAGACACTGACAGACGATCGACAGCTCAACCTCASCCCGAAGAAAGGAAGGCATGCTAAGCCATCACAAGCAGTGGCATGGCCTATTTTAAAGGCCATCACATTTAGGCCATCCTTAGATGCAATCTAACACGTTTCAAGTMTTATTGTGCCCCTCGATGTAAATAAAGCGTGGTGAAGAGGCAGACTGGAACAGCACTGAGCCCCTCTAGCAGCTGACCTCTGACCTATGTGTGTGTGTGTCTGTATACATGAGCASGCATGCGCGCACACACACACKCACACKCCCCCTGGCCAGTTTAGAYGGTCCAGGGTGTTCCGTCTTGCTAACTTAACTCACTTGTGACTTAAAAGTCTAAATATAGGAGCAGCACATCCTCACTTCTGCTCAGGCACCGCTAGGCAATTCTCTCACCCAAATGTTCATCTTCTCTTTCTCCTTCCTCCCCCTAGCACTGCAAATGGCCATGGCAGCAGCTGAGAGAGCCCAGGGCCYCATCCCAAATGGAACCCTGTTCCCTATATAGTGCACTACTTTTCCCCACCTGGGCCCTTAGGGCTCTCGCCAAAAGTAGTGCCCTATGTTGGGAATAGGGTGCTATTTGGGATGCTCCACAGGACAGACTGTTCATATTGGGCCCAATCCGAACTTTAGATCAAGACACTTAAAATGAAATGAGAGAGTTCTGAGATAAAGAAGAGAAGGGGGGGTTAATATGAATGGGATTATAGAAGCCAAAAACCTCCTTCCAAAGTACCTATCACAACTGGTCTGGGAGAGGCTGGACAGTGTATGGGATTGTGAGAGAGGTGTCTGTATTTAGGGTGTGTGTACGTTTACATGCCTGTGTGTGTGTGTGTGTGTGTGTGTAGCTAGCATCCCATGAAGCAAGCGGCGCAGAACGGAGACAAAAATTGTGAAAGGAAGATGTACGGCAGCAACATTCTCCGTTGCCTCTTCCCATTCGTTCAGCACGCGGCCAACCGGAGTGTGTGGCTAATGGTAGCCGCGAGCTACGCTAGCCTTGTTGAGAGCTATGACATCTAATGAGGCGAGCACAGCAGAAGCTGGAAGAGACAGGGGGGGGGTGAGGGTGTAAACAAATGAATGGCCACTCCTAACACATTACAGAAGAGATAGCACGGACACGCTGTTAATACAGCAGACTAGTCCAATTCCAATCATGTGGTGAGGTCCCTGGGSGGCCGGTTTGACTTGACGGTGGTCCCTGGGCAAGGCAAGGTTGAAGACCCCTGCATAACCGTCTCGGACCTRGCATTGAACCTGTAGAGCAATGTCACTCAAGCGGTGGAAATCTATTCTGCCGACCAAGCAAAAGAGCAGTAACTGTTATTGACATTTTATACATTAAATACATGCTTCATGCCTCCCGGGTGGCACAGTGGTCTAGGGCACTGCATCGCAGCGCTAGCTGCGCCACCAGAGTCTCTGGGTTCGCGCCCAGGCTCTGTCGCAGCCGGCCGCGACCGGAGGTCCGTGGGGCGACGCACAATTGGCCTAGCGTCGTCCGGGTTAGGGAGGGTTTGGCCGGTAGGGATATCCTTGTCTCATCGCGCTCCAGCGACTCCTGTGGCGGGCCGGGCGCAGTGCGCGCTAACCGAGGGGGCCAGGTGCACAGTGTTTCCTCCGACACATTGGTGCGGCTGGCTTCCGGGTTGGAGGCGCGCTGTGTTAAGAAGCAGTGCGGCTTGGTTGGGTTGTGCTTCGGAGGACGCATGGCTTTCGACCTTCGTCTCTCCCGAGCCCGTACGGGAGTTGTAGCGATGAGACAAGATAGTAATTACTAGTGATTGGATACCACAAAAATTGGGGAGAAAAGGGGGTAAAATTTAAATTAAAAATAATAATAATAATAAAGAAAGAAATAAAGAAAAGAAAAAGAAAAAAATACATGCTTCATCACGTGGGCAAATACACTGCCTCAATTATGTCGTGTTACTGTTTACAGTAACTGCAGAAAGTTACAGTGAAACCAAGGAAAAAGGCACTTGACTGCCATCACTCACGTCAGTTACTGCCTTTTACCTTGGTTTCCCTGAGCTTTGGGCTGCAGTGACTACGGTTTACCCTGGTTTTATTTCATGTATGGCTGTCAGTGTATCAAACTATATGACACTGAAAGCCATATATTAACACAACATTGTGTAAAAAAAAAAAGAAAAAAAAGAATTGTCATGGAAACGTATTTCAGTGGGTGTACCAAGCAAGAAGGCAGTAACTGCCGTCTAGGGTCAAAGGTCATGTCAGAGGTCAGGGTCAATATGAATAAAAAAATGACCTCATAGTAACACCACCACAACACCAATGACCAATGAATTCATTTGAATTAATATATATATATTTTTTTAAGTCAGTAATTTTTCCTCAGTTTTACTCTATGAGCAGTTACTGCTCTTTTGCTTGGTAGGGCACCGTTGTTTTGTTATAAAATGGCTATCCTCTTACTGAAACCAAACACCTTAGCCGGTAAATGTAATACTGGCTGAAAATAAACGGATCTGAGATTACATAACTGCCAGGTTGAAAAGACAAGATTCAGGATCCTCAGGAGAGAGAACCGTGACATGTGGAAATTAGATATGTTAAATTAATTATGTTATATACGGTCTCTGGGAAATGTGATAAGGACAAACCAACAACAAGCCCAATGCTTTGATGCAATGGCACCTTCTGTAGGACATACAGTGGGGGATAGCGTTATACTGGTACCTACCGTGAGAAGGAGAGGGAGACAGAGAGACAGAGAGCCAGAGAGACACAGAGACAGAGAGACAGAGAGACAGAGAGACAGAGAGAGACAGAGAGAGACAGAGAGAGACGAGAGAGGACAGAGAGAGACAGAGAGAGACAGAGAGAGACAGAGAGAGACAGAGAGACAGAGAGAGAGACAGGAGAGAGAACAGAGAGAGAGACAGAGAGACAGAGACAGAGACAGAGAGAAGAGAGAGAGAGGAGAGAGAAGAGAGAGAGAGACAGACAGAGAGAGACAGACAGAGAGAGAGACAGACAGGGGACAATATCACACACCCTGATGCCATGGGACATTTTTCCTCTTGTTTCTCCTCAGCTCTCCTGTTCTTTAAGCCTCTTTTCACCGCTGCCATAATTCCCAGTGTGTGTAATCCATGCGGACCGATGTTCAAATGGATAGAYAGAGAAAGAGKGTGAGAGAGAAAGAGTGGCCGCAGAAGCTAGCTATCTTTCACCGAAAGTTCCGTCAAGTGATCTTCCTCTGCCCTCGCTCACTCCGCGGGTAACAAACCACTTATATTTTCCCTTGGAAGGCAAGCCTTTGCCTGACAAGCCAGCCAGCTGGTCGGCCTGTCGGGCCAAAAGTGGTTTCTTACCAGAAAGGGAACATCTAGGGGATTATGCGCATCCTGGATGTGAGGCAGCCCCAACAATGAATCAGGTGAATCATCCACTATCAGAGCATCCAAGGCTAAACCCCTTCAAACTCTGAGATCTGGCCAGATCACTTGGCAGCATCCCATCACCGTTTAGACGACTCTAAAACAGAGCAGGGGAGTCAAATCAAACAGATGTAGGAAGTGGAGCACTGCCTCCTGAAGCCCAAGGGCATGATGGGTAGCTGTCAGTGAACTTCCTGTGTGGCTTCCTGTGTCGCAGAGAGGGAATGTCCTTCAAAACAGCTGTGGGGTGTCAGGGATGCTATCTATCCCAGTTAGAAACCACCCCACTGATTTTAGAATCCTATAGTGTTTTTCCTCAAGATTAATTTAGACAATGTAAAAACAAAATGGGTAAAACAGGCCAGGAGAAGAGAAAGTCAGAAAAGATGAAGCGGGGATCAAACCACAATCAGGGTTGTAAACATGTTTGCATACTGCCGGTAGCGTAATGTATCAAACGGAAAAACACTTTATTTCCAGATGTTTCACACGTTCCATACACCGACAGRGTGTTAGTGTATCGATGTAATTTCTCAACAAAAATAATTATCATTGTGTTGATGTTACATGGTCAGTGCGGGATATAGAAGTGTAAATCATAAGCTATTGTACTGTGGCTCATGTCCACACACACACACACAAAAGCACTCAGCTGTGCTTTAAACAATCCTCTCTCGCAGCTCGCGGCTCCCTCTTAACAAAGCAGCTTTTTCCAGCTTCAGTCGTATTGAGCTGCTCCACCAACACACAGTGAATAGCCGTGCCCTGCAGAGACGAGTGTGTGTTCTCTGGTCCAGTCTTAGAACACTTTAATACTCCCTCAATGAACTAGCTCACAGAGAAAGACTCCAGTGTGTGTGTGTGTGTGGATGGATTACTCATAAAAGCATATCTATAATAGGAATGAATAGAGATGTAATGTATGTATATATGTATGTATGTATGTATGTGTGTGTGTCTTTTTCCCATCAGAATAATTCCTCGACGCTTGTCACCCTACGCCCACATTCTCCAGTCATTTGAGTGCATTTTACATGAGAAGGCATTGCCAAAAATAGGCCCATTAGCTCAGGCATGTCACTGCAGCCCTGCCAATTAAGAAACCAACAAATGGCCGCTTCTCCCAAACAAGCACCTACTGTAGCCTCCCGAGTCCCGAGGGTTCACTTTCCTTCTAGTTATGACAAGTACACACAATGCAAGCCAAAAACTGTCGTTCCCTGCCTCTCTTTCCACTCTCTCGCTCCCTGTCTCTCTCATTTGCTCCCTCCTTCCCTCCCTCCCTCGGTAACTCTCTCCTCCTCCCTCTGCATGATCACAAACTATCTCCCTTGGCAGTGGAACAGATCTGGGTGCATATTAAACTACATATTCTTTGGGAAATAGAATCGCAATAAAAAGGCACTGGCAACTGCCCACAAAACGGAGGTCTCTGGAGTTCTGCATTATATAGCTGCAGTATATGAATAAGCAAAAAAGAATATGTATATTTAAGCAGTAAGGCCAGAGGGGGTGTGGTATATGGCCAATATACCACAGCTAAGGGCTGTTCTTACACACGACGCAACACGGCGTGCCAGGACACAGCCCTTAGCCGTGGTATATTGGCCATATACCACAAAGCCCTGAGGTGCCTTATTGCAATTATAAACTGGTTACCAACACAATTAGAGCAGTAAAAATTAAATGTTTTGTAATACCCGTGGTATACTGATATACCACGGCTTTTGGCCAATCAGCATTCAGGGCTCGAACCACCCAGTTTATGATAATTGATACAACATGGACAGTGAATTCCAGCTCCAATGTAATCTGTGTGTATGTCCCAAATGTCACCGTATTCCCTATGGGCCATGGGCAAAAGTAGTGCACTAAACAGGGAACAGGGTGTCATTTGGGATGCAACCTGTGTCAGATAGAGATATACAGTGGACTCATTCTATTTCCTGTCTGGCTCTAACTCGTCCACAAGACAGCAGTCAGTCACAGAGACCTAACTCGTCAGTCTGCTTGGCCCATGTCCTGAGCTGTTCTGACAAGCAGCGAATGGCTGCTAGTGTGTGTGTGTGTGTGTGTGTGTGTGTGTGTGTGTGTGTATATGATTGCGCATCTATGCCCACAGGGGCTGAGTCTGTTCTGGCATGGCCTGTATGCTCAGAGACACATCTCTGCCTGCATCCCAAATGACACCCTAATCCCAATATAGTGCACTACATTTGACCAGAGCCCATAGTGTACTATGTAGGGAATAGGGGTGTCATTTGGGATGCAAGCCTATCTGCCAGTCCATAGCCAAGCCTGGTTCATTCACTACTCACTCAGCTCAGTCAATAAACAGACTGGGAGAGACAGACGAGGATGGATCAATGACCGCACCAGACAAGCTGTAGATACCATCCATATTTCTCTCGCTCTCTTTCTCTCTCCAAATGGAGCAGTGTTCCATATATGGTCGAATCACCATTAGGAAGTCCCGGTTGAGATTACACATGCATCCTCCCCTTCCTTGTCTCTGTAAACACAGGCCTTCTGAGAGAGAATTCACGTCTCAAAAGACATCCCGTGCATGTACGTTTATGTAGATGTTTCGTACGCTCCCTCTCGTCGCTGATGAGCTCGCTCTCTCTCTGCCTCTCTCTCCCCCTCACTAGAGTCCCTGTGGCTGGCTGTCTGTGCATTCTGTCCCATCTCAGAGAGGGCCACAGGAGAGACAGATGGAGGGACAGCATCCATGCACACAAACCGAGAAATCGCCCACTCAAATAATTTCTATAATAGGATAGGAAGATTGGCTGYGCAACACCAGATCTGTTTGAGAGCAGGACAAGGACAACTCAGAATGAAGTTATGCAGGCACTAGGCGGCCATTTGCAAACCTGACAATTACATTCCACTCCATTTCGTACGGTTGCATTCCAAGAGGCAAACATGTAGTTTAATCCTGTTATAAACCGTGACAGATTAACAAAACAAGGATGTTTGGGAGGAGGATTGTGGTAAACTGAGATATATGGAAAATAGCTTGTGTGTGTGTTACTCCATGAGCCAGACCTCCAAATTTGGGCTGTCGTGCTCAATTGGGGTGACGATGTCTCATGGATTTTTTTTWATTTAAAAACTTTATTTAACCAGGAAAAACCCATTGAGGCACAGAGTCTTTTCTGCAAGGGAGAACTGGCCAAGACCGCAGCAGCAATCAAATGTCCCTAGAGTCTCTGTGTTACTACACTGTCTTTCATCCCTCCATCCACACATTCTCTCCATAGGGATTTTACCCTATGACAAACAATGTCAGTTACTGCTCACGTATACTCCTTAAACACATATCATTGGAAAGCTGAGGTTCTCAGATATTAGTCAGACTCATTTTCAAGAATGCTCAAGTCAACATTACTTTGACCTCTATGGTACACTTCAGAATTATCTGTATAAATTACTTTAAAAATGAAACCCTGAAACATTTTAAACTTGGTTTGACAAGTGGTTCTGAAAAGGTCATGAAATTACTGTACCTTTCAAATGATACATAATTTAAAACAACTTTGAAGACACCAGGTACAACTAGTTAACAAAATTGTGCCATTGACATTAGAACGTTGGAAGCTTAGCCATTGAAGTCCAAGTAATGGGGCAGCTATGTTTTTGGATTGCATCTTTGGCAATAGAGGACACACAGCTATAACAGGGTTATAAAACGATTTGTAGACACAGGACCATTACAGAATACATAAACCACACAGAAGCCTTTTTCCAATATGGCTGCCAAACAACTCAATAAGATCGTATTTCATCAATTTCACATGACCATACCTGTAAGAAATATAATTGTAGTATGTCCAATAACACCTTAAAATGGTTGTGGTGATGGAGAATTCACATCCAAATTAGCCAGGTGTGCCAGATATACAGTACAAGTCAAAGGTTTGGACACACCTACTCATTCCAGGGTTTTTCTTTAATTTTACTATTGTCTACATTGTAGAATAATAGTGAAGACATCAAAACTATGAAATAACACATATGGAATCATGTAGTAACCAAAAAAGTGTTAAACAAAATCAAAATGTATTTTATATTTGAGAGTCTTCAAAGTAGCCACCCTTTGCCTTGATGACAGCTTTGCACACTCTTGGCATTCCCTCAACCATCTTCATGAGGTAGTCACCTGGAATGCATTTGGTTGTGACAAGGTAGGGGTGGTATACAGAAGATAGCCTTATTTGGTAAAAGACCAAGTCCAAATTATGTCAAGAACAGCTCAAATAAGCAGAGAAACGACAGTCCATCATTACTTTAAGACATGAAGGTCAGTCAATGCGGAACATTTCAAGAACTTTGAAAGTGTCTTCAAGTGCAGTCGCAAAAACCATCAAGCGCTATGATAACTGGCTCTAATGAGGACAGCCACAGGAAAGGAAGACCCAGAGTTACCTCTGCTGCAAAGGATAAGTTCATTAGAGCTACCAGCCTCAGAAATTGCAGCCCAAATAAATACTTCACAGAGTTCAAGTAACAGACACAACATCACCTGTTCAGAGGAGACGGTTTGAATCAGGCCTTCATGGTCYAATTGCTGCAAAGAAACCACTACTAAAGGACACCAATAATAAGAAGAGACTTTCTTGGGCCAAGACACACGAGCAATAGACATTAGACCAGTGGAAATCTGTCCTTTGTTCTGATGAGTCCAAATTTGAGATGTTTGGTTCCAAACACCGTGTCTTTGTGAGACGCAGAGTAGGTGAACGGATGCTTTCCGCATGTGTGGTTCCCACCGTGAAGCCTGGAGGTGGTGTGATGGTGTGGGGGATTTTGRTGGTGACKTTGTCAGTGATTTATTTAGAATTCAAGGCACACATAACCAGCATGCCTACCACCGCATTCTGTTTTGATATGCCATCCCATCTGGTTTGCGCTTAGAGCGACTATCATTTGTTTTTCAACAGGACAATAACCCAAAARACCCCCAGGCTGTGTAAGGGCTATTTGACCAAGAAGGAGAGTGATGGAGTACTGCATCAGATGACCTGGCCTCCAAAATCACCCGACCTGAACCCGATTGAGATGGTTAGGGATGAGTTGGACGGCAGAGTGAAGGAAAAMAAGCCAATAAGTGCACAGCATATGTGGGAACTCCTTTAATACTGTTGGAAAAGCAATCCAGGTGAAGCTGGTTGAGAGAATACCAAGTATGTGCAAAGCTGTCATCAAGGCAAAGGGTGCCTACTTGCAGAATCTAAAATATTTTTTGATTTGTTTAACACTTTTTTGGTTACTACATGATTCTGTGTGTTATTTCATAGTTTTGATGTCCTCACTATTATTCTARAATAATAGATCCCCCCACAGTTCCCACTGGGGAGCCAGGCCCAGCCAATAAGAAAAAAAAATTCCCCACAAAAGGGCTTTATTACAGACAGAAATACTCTTCAGCTTCATCATCTGTCCGGGTGGCTGGTCTCAGACGATCTCGCAGGTGAAGAAGCCTAATATGGAGGTCCTGTACTGGAGTGGTTACACGTGGTCTGCGGTTTTGAGGCCGGTTGGACGTACTTCKAAATTCTCTAAAATGATGTTGGAGGCGGCCTATGGTAGAGAAATGCACATTTAATTATCTGGCAACAGCTCTGTTGGACATTCCTGTAGTCAGTACACCAATTGCACGCTCCCTCAAAACTTGAGACATCTGTGGCATTGTGTTGTGTGACAAAACTGCACATTTTAGAGTGGCCTTTTATTATCTACAGCACAAGGTGCACCTGTGTAACGATCATGCAGTTTAATCAGCTTCTACCTTGGATGGATTATATTAAAATTATATATGTTTTTTTTATGGAAAATTAAAACATACAGTCTACTTGCAGTGAAGCCGCTCAACATTTACATTCAATTCAGTCATCTAACAGACTCCCATCCAGGGCTTGAACCACCCAGTTTATAATATTATTGCATACAGGTATGTTCATGCGAACTTGCTCCAATAAGAACACATTGAGGGGTATATTGGAAAAAGGCTCCTATGGGGTTAATGCCCGAATCCTGTGATGGTCCTGTATCTACACATCTTTTTAAAACRCTGTTCTAGCTGTGTGTGAAATGTGGGGATTCGATCACCAAAGTTCCCATCCAAAAGGGCAGATGAATATACACCTCTGCATCATTCATGTAAACGTGGTAAAATTGAGTAATAGTAGTCATAGGGGGAAGAGCTGTAAGATTCTGTTCTGGTATAAATTGTTGCACTGATCGCTATTGGTGACCATCTGAGCATGTGCAATAGGCGTCCATGGTGATTCCCTCCAACTTCAGGAATGTTCAATACTAAGGTTTGTGTGCCAAATGGCACCCTATTCCCTATGTGGTGCACTACTTTTAACCATAGCCCCTCTACGGTSCCTGGTCAAAAAATAGTGCTCTTTATAGGYAATYGGGTGCGATTTGAGACACATCCTAAATGTGTTTAGATGTGTTTAGATGGGACTGGAGAGCGCATAAACAACACAATGAATAAGCAACTGCTCTGCAGGTGGAAATTACACACTAGAAGGCACTTGTAGGCGTCAAGCCTTCTGTTAGCAATCCAATTCAATATGGTCAGATTTTATAGGGATTTTACATCACTACAGTTGATTTGATTTTTGATTTTTTTTTCAGATCATAGTAGTAGGTTGCTATGATACAAACTTTACTTCTGCATGGGTTTGGGCTGGGATACATTCCCTCCATTGAAAGATTAGAAACCACATATACAGTAGTCTAATGTGAAAACCCACTCCAGCTGATTGCTTGGGGTCAAAGATCAACAATAGTAARGCCATAGGCCTATCTGTGGGGAAGAGGGGATTGAAATACAGCACGGTGGGTGATTTATTAGGGAGGCAAGGGGAAGCCTCATGTCGCTAACCACCAAATGGCCCCGTGGACTCGGCGATGAATAAACATGTGCAGCTGGGTGTGAACAATTATGAAATCAAATTTCACTTGCAAATAGAGGACGCCCAGAAATCTTCTGCTGCCTGCATGCCGTTAGAAAACAAAACCCGAAAACAACAGCGGGACAGAATTGGAGGGGAGCATGTGTGTGCTGAGTGTTAACTGGCGCTAAGCTAGCGTTAGCCTGGGAGGGGTTTTAACACCGCAGTCAGGCAGTCTCCAGTGACAAATCTGTTCACCGACAGAGCTTCAAAATTGACTGGGTGCCAGCAGTGAGAACTAAGATACAGCTAACAGTAGAGAACTGAATATTGTGCAGTAGTAGTTGTTGTGAATCTGCAGCCAAGCTTGGGCAGTAAGTGGCCTAAGGACAAGTGAACGTGTGGTTATATCGCCCCGGACTGATATACAYGTGCAGCCATGCTGTTTGACACATRTATTGCTCAACTGTCACTTAGATTTCCGTTTTGTGCCAGTGCCATTTCTCTGTGACCAAAAACACAGAAATATAGTGCTTTCGGATAAGTTGAAGTTTTAGGTAGTTGGAGTAAACAAAACTGGAAATTCCCTTGATGATTTTATGCCGTGAATGGAAACACCCCAAACTTGGTTTGAGTACCACAAATCCATAGCCAGCGAGGAAAAATAACCTTAATTCAAAATGTATGGATCCACAACAAGGGAATCACTCCAGCTGCAACAGGGCACCTACAGTTCACCTCTGAAGGCTAGCATGCGCACACACACACATTCATTCATTCATTCATTCATTCATTCTCACACACACACACACACACACACACACACACACACACACACACACCTGTCTCTTATACACATCTAGATGTGTATAAGAGACAGCAATCAATGTAGCCTATCGTGTTTGTCAACAGCAATCGTGATTAAACACTTTCTTAAAAACGATGATGAAAAGGGGATAATGTTAGCTAACTTCGNACACAAAAACAAAGCGGTGAGAAATGGAAGTGGAGCCAAGATGAGAGGCAAACCTGGAGCGGTGCAGAATCATTGATATGCATCAGGGTGAGAGAGAGTGAAAGTGAGTGAAAGAGGGGAGAGGGAGATTAAAATAAACAGCAATTAAAGGGTCTCAGAACTCACACACACCTGGGACAGTGGGATATCAGCATTAGCATATAGCGCTAATTGCTATGCTAATTTACAATGCCTCACTTTCCAAGAAAGACAGAAAAATCCATGAGTGTGTATGCTGCATTTCTCTGACCCGCTCTGTGCGTGCGTGTGTCTGTCCTAATACACATGCATACTGTATGTGTGTGAGATAGAGTTGCATCTCGAGTGTGGAAACCCACTGTTAGCCACAGAACTAGAATTTCTAGGTATTTAGCCCAATTCAGTCAACTGAAAAATGACAAAATTGTAAGATGACAAAAACGCCCACAAGGTCTCTCTGTATGCTTTAGGTCATTTTCAATAAAACGTCACAATACGTTCGATTTGGCTCCATTGACAACTATGTCCTGTTTCAAGGGATTGTTAAAAAAAATGYTAATGATTTGGTTTTAATATCATCCTATTGAGCATAGGCAGAACTACAAATGTCTAATTATTCCATGCAAAACAATTGCGCACATCGAGCTCTATCATCAGAGTTATACAGCAAGTACCTGCATGCTTTTCATGACCAGCAAACATCAATTGATCATGRAATTCCAGATACGTGAAGGTACCTGATCAATTTGGCATGTGGCTAGCTAGCTAAGCCAACAACATGTGTCATGTAGCTTTCTTCATCAGAGATGAGGCTTTTGGAAAGAGCTTGACATCGACAGGTCCTCGTCCTGGTAAAGTTGTCAGTCGGACTACCGTCATCACCACTATAGATGGAAAGCAAATCAAACAATATTTGGATATAGCCATCTAGTTTACCCCCTGAAAGTTAGCTTGTTAACCAGCCATATTGACGTGATCTGTTATTAGCTAGCTAGCCAATATGACGRGGCCCGTCAATCAATGTAGCCTATCGTGTTTGTCAACAGCAATCGTGATTAAACACTTTCTTAAAAACGATGATGAAAAGGGGATAATGTTAGCTAACTTCGCTAGGTAGGCCTGCATTAGGTCTACTTTACCGCTATACGTTTGGCCAACTGTACAACATTTCCACCAGTAGTTTGCAAGGTAAACATTATCAGCTAACTGTACCACGGCAAATGCGCCCTTCTGCTGCTTGACAGGCAATGCGCACAAAAGATGGAAAATGAACCTAAACCACCCACACTTGTAAAGTACAGCATAGATTACTTTTATTTTATATCACTCAAATATCCAATTAATGGTGACTGCTATTGAGCGATATGGTGAGGCGTATCTGAAAATGACATGATCAATTGATTGTAACGACCCTGGGTTTATAAGCGCGGAAATCGACTCTGCCGCASGAGCATGCTTTTGCGGCACAGTCAATAGCGCGCCGGACTTCGGGCTAGAAGGTCGAGGGTTCGAGACCTGCTCCGTGCTGTTTCATTACATGATGTTTAGCCTACTGATCATGAAAAGCATGCAGGTACTTGCTGTGATGATCGAGCTAAATGTGRGCAATTGTTTTGCATGGAATAATCTGASTAAGCTCTTCAAGAGGTGATGACATTACAACCAACGGCACACAGTTGTCCTCGTTAAATAAAATTGTCTAACTATTTGGTCTCCTTGCCCCCGGAACAGGCAAATCGAACGCTCTATCGGCATGCCCAAGTGCAGCAGGGAGAGCGAATACTAATTATCCTATTCTAATATAACTGCTGCATTGTGGTGACGAGGGAKGGGATTTATGCAATTATGGAAACGTTTGCATTGGAAGGGGATCAACTCCTGCCTTTACCCTCCTCTGTCTCCCTCACTCCCTCTCCAACCCACTCTCTCGTTCCTTATCTTTACCTCTCTCTCCCTACCCCCTCCAGCTCTCTCTCTACTCTCCCTGGCTCTCTCCTTCTTCAAAGGGGTCTCTCGGGGCAGAAGGGAGGGAATGCGTGGTGAATATGAATGCCGAGGTGTCAATATCTCATTTTGGGTTGTGCGCAGGAGAGCACGCTGTGGCACAGGATCAGATGGAACCGCCTTGCCCTCAGGAAGAGTGCTGAACGAGCCAGGGAGGGAGGGAGGGAGGGAGGGAGGGCGGGAGGGAGGGAGGGAGGGACAAAAAAGGAGCGAGAGTGAGAGAGATATTTCTAACCCAGCAGCACCTCAGGATTCCCTCCCTGCTTGCTATTTATCAGAGAGGAATATGAGAGAGAGGGAGAGAGAGAGAGAGAAAGCGAGAACACAAATGAAAGAGAGAGAGCGCGATGAGACTACWTGAGAGAGAGGAGTAATTGCACAAGTCGTATCAAAGACCTCCCAGTGTAAAAACAAGAGGAGCAGGAGAAGAGGTGGAGAGCCGAGCCATTGATCTGCCAATCACAGCTCGGTTGAATCACCTGGAGACAGACTTCAGCGGGCCGATCAGCACGGCAGCAGGATATGAGATACAGCACTCTGGGGTTGGAGAGAGACCAAAAGACTCTGATGCCAACACTAGTACAGATCACATATAAAGCAAACTGGAAGGCCAATACTATACGTGGGCTGGGAGCACATTTATGCAGTTTTTCCAGAAGGACTATGTCCCCTTCCTGTCTTTTTTGGGGTGTAATCACAAGTATTATTCTGGTAAAATTGTGTTTCCATAGGTCTCCCACTAAGGACTTGTGACGAGCAGAATCCACAACCTCGGGAATACTCTACACAGTTGCTTTTGAGTGTAGAAATTGTACTTGTTTAACTGAGAGGCAAAACAAGTTAAAATCATTTCCCATTAACCCATAACACAACAAGGCCTTAGCGGTCGTCCTGGTATCCCGTAAACTGATTTAAGAATCACGAGATTCCCTATCGCCTGTGTGTGAACAGGGAGGCCCAGCCGCAGCACAGACTGACCCATCTGAAAGTGCCCTTTCACGTGMAGAGCTCCAATATGGCAGCCAGTCCTAATTCACTGTGCAGAACTAATACAACTGAAGTCACCTGAGGACACACAACGGGCGTCGGAGCACACAGCACAAGTGCAGACACGATGTTGACTGACTCGGGTTTCCTGACTCGCCATGCTGATTTGGTGAAACCGGCGGCACAACAGGAGCCACAATGGAGTTGGGGCCACAGCCGTGAGTGGCAGAGGCTTGACTCTCTGGGTTCCACTCTGTCACACACACACAGACACCAGGGAGGCCTGCAGACTGACAGAGAAACCATGGCACCACTATATTATCCCACAACAATGAGTCAGGCATCTCTGCAAGGTGACAACCACACACAGCGCGGACACACTGCAAACCCAAAAACAACACACACAGACACACACACACACTGGCTTGGCACCTGCCAGAGCGGATGGATGCCTGTTTGGCTGGCAGTAGTAACAGCAGCGGGTTATCACCTGCTCCTGACACACACCTGAGCCCCTACAGAGAGACTCTGATAGAACACATGGGGCCAACGGAGCGACAGTCACGAGAACTGCAGGGAGGACAGAGAGCACGCACACGTATACACCTGACTCACACACACACACACACAGGAAGATTGTCTCTCGGCTAGAGCGATCAGCCGTAATCAGTTTTGAGGAAGCTCCTGCACGAACTCAAATCAAAACGTTACAAGGTCTGTGAACTAGGCAGTTTCCATTTCTGAAGGACGGGCTGTTAACTGTGTCCTAAACGAGCGCTGGCAACTCCACCGTCTTCTCTGGTCAATGGCTACCGTGTCAGACAGGGAGAGTCTGTGAAGGAGAGGAGCCTAGGGAGAGGCGGTGATAAAGAGGGAGGACGACAGCGAGAGAAAGAGATGAGGAAAGAGGGAGATGGCGAGAGATGAGGAAAGAGCGCGAGCAAGAGAAAGCTGAGGAAATAGAGAGAGAGTGAGAAAGCGAGAGAGATGAGGAACGGGAAAGGGAGAGAGAGAGAGAGGAGGAGATAATTACTGCTCTAACTCAAGTGGACTGAGGCTGCAGGTATAGTGTTCAGCTCCACTCTGCAATTGGCCCGAACCGTTTCAATTGACTAAAAGCTTCCTGGGAAAGGAAATAGAGTGAGTCTCTGAACCTACCCCCAGCTCACAGCACAATGCCACATCTCCCTACCCCCCCACCCCTCGCTCTGCTTCCATCTCAATAGATAGAAAGACTGCAACTGCTCAGGTCAGTACAACATACACACTTGAATACACCCACACAAAACATGCACACACACACACACACCCAGGCGATGA
This sequence comes from Salvelinus sp. IW2-2015, assembly GCF_002910315.2. Lineage (NCBI taxonomy): Eukaryota > Metazoa > Chordata > Actinopteri > Salmoniformes > Salmonidae > Salvelinus > Salvelinus sp. IW2-2015. Next base: position 50,824,771 of record NC_036854.1, on the reverse strand, counting down.
ACAGTCTGTTATCTACTCCCCCCCCCCGCCCAGACATCATTTAACACAGCTATACGGGGGAAAAAATGTGGCCTTAAAGATGGGTACTGGGGACGATGCTGGGGCTGCGGAGAAGGACATGATTACACTTGAGCGGAGAGAGTCTGCTCTCAACAAGCTAGACCGCCTGCTTGTCTCCCAAATGGCACCCCGTTCGCCATTTCGCGCACTACTTTTGACAAGCAGTGCACTACACGTAGGGAAGAGGGMGCAACTTCGGAAGTAGCCAGGTCTGTCAACTTCCGTTAGTCTCCGAGGATGTCCTTCTCCGTTAGATTAAACCAAATCACATCGGCGGCTCGTTCGCTCATCGCAAAGATGCGCGTGCATGTCTGCACGCTACGGTAGACCCCATYATGCATCTCTTCCACGCACATACATCTGCATGGCTGCATTAGGGCGACATCACGCAATCCATATCCTAATGACAATATTCAGAAATGTCTTTGTACACCCCCCCCCCCCTAAACCCACACTCTCCATTCAGCGCAGTCTACTCTTCAGAGTGACGCAGAGTGGGTCCATCTAGTCCGATTGAGAGCGGGCGACGCGGGTCAAATGCAAATGTGGAGAGAGCGGTGACTTCATCGCACAGATGGATGTGGGGAGAGCAGCACGCGGCAAATTCAGAGGGAGGGGGGGGGAAAATACAAAGAGGATTTCATATCCATTCGCCAGTGTCTGCTCTGCTGGAGAACGGGGAGGCAGTTTGTGGCTTTGCATCACTCGCTGTCATGACACCAGCCTCTCTCTCTCTTTCTACATCTCTCTCTCGCTCTCTCTCTCTCTCTCTCTGCCATTTTCAGTAGAAGTCTGTGTGTCTGTGACTCTAGGGAGGAAAAGGCTTCCCAGACAGTGAGGACGTGTGTCTGTATTTCTCATTACAAAGACAGAAACTTCTCTGGCCAGTCAACCACCGTGTCTGTGTGTGTGTGTGTGTGTTCGTGCGTGCGTGCGTATGAACCGAGGATGGACCCGCATGGTTCAATATAAACCAGACTAGACATGGTCACGCTTGGGACGCTCAATGCACCTGCTCAATGAGGCGGTAGCATATGTGGTTGTGTGTGGTGTGGTGTGTGTGTGTGTGTTGTGTGTGTGTGTGGTGTGTGTATGTGTGTGTGTGTGTGTGAGTACGTGTGCGTATACTAGTGTGTGTGAGTTCAGGGACTTACAGGCAGATAGTGTGACGGGCCTGTCACTACAGTGAAGATCCACAGGAGAAGAGGCTAGCATCAATCTGATTAGATTACCTGGCTCACCCCGTTAGCACACATACCTGCCTGACACCATCTATGGCTCAGCTACAGTACATCTCTACCTGGGTCGTAGTTATTCGGCACCAAACGAAAGAACGGCACCTTTATTTAACAGGCAAGTCAGTTAAGAACAAAATCGTATTTACAATGACGGCCTACACCGGCCAAACCCGGACGACGCTGGGCCAATTGTGCGCCGCCCTATGGGACTCCCAATCACGGCCGGTTGCGACACAGCCTGGATTCGAACCAGGGTGTCTGTAGTGACGCCGCTAACCCTGAGGTGCAGTGCCTTAGARCGCTGCGCTACTCSGGAMCCCTAAGAAAACYGAGTGAAACATGGGAGGAACTATCTGAACCTGTCCAATATGAAACACTTGTTTCGGTTTTCCGTTGAAAAAAKGTTTTGCTACGGTGTGCACCAAGGAATACGACCCTGGTGAAGACAATTGCAGCCAAAATGAAGTCTGGGTATTATTCTGATGCACATACCTGTAGGACGAGCAGAAACTGTGTACAGATCATGCTTTTGAAGCGATGCAAAATCATAATTTGGTGTAAATCAACCAGTATGTTTTGATAACTCAAACCACATTATGAATTGATTTTAACAGGAGAGAAATAGCTACTGTGTAAATACTGCAATGTGGGTTTTCAAATTACAAAAGCCCTAACATTTTGAAGCCCTGAAACAGTTTGGCAGAGCTCCATTTCATACACCGTTCTTCTTTCTGTGAGGCTGTGGGAGCGGCTGACGTGCAGTCCAGAAGACAGCCAGCCACACGGACAGGCTGTTCCACACATACAGTCTGTCCAACACCTCCAGCGATACACCACAGTACCGCGCTAATGGGGAGGAGAAATATAAGCAGCCCACAGCGGCAGTCACTAGCCAACCGCCAAAAACCCAGAWCTGATGGCCTGATATCAGGCAAGGTGATGAAATAGTAGTGGATTTATTTATGGTAGTAGTTTGTTACAGTTGACTGTAGTATATCAGTGTGATAATTCACCAGACAGTGGGGAACGATGGACGCTCTTGTCCTTGTTGAAGATAATGGAAAGGATAGATACCGAACGATAGCTACATCGACTGCTGTCAAGAGTGTGTGAGAAATATCCACATCCTAAATGTTCACACCCGTGCTAGACTAACGGTAAGTACTGCGAGCAGAGAAAGAAAGCACAGTGRGGCTTTGATCTTTGAAATTGCACGGCGGCAAAAATCGCTTAAGCTACACAAGCAATTGGATTGACCGTAATCGAATCGATGCTCTGATTCGCGTGCGTGTTTAGTGCYGACACACGGTTTAAGAACATGCCTATGGGCCCTGGTCAGAAGGAGTGCACTATACAGGGAARAGGGTGCCATTTGGGATGGAGGCCGTCTTATGCGGTCATGAAAAGTGGAGTCTTTATATACATCCCATCGTGATGGTTGTTGATATTATGATAGCATTTAGTATCATTTACATCAGTGACTCTGAACAGTAATGAGCGTATTAAAAGAGCTGGACGCATCAAAGCCTCTACTCATCTCACTAACAAGTTGGAGAGAGCTACAGCCCTTTGCCTTAGGGTAGTATCAGGGAGAGGAAGGATGAGGGAGAGAGAGAGAGGGAGGGATCGGGAGAGAGGGAGAGGGATTGGGAGAGAGGGAGGGGGAGAGAGATCATGGGGATGGCGAGAGATAGGGGATGGAGAGAGATAGGGATGGAGAGAGATAGGGGAGAGGGGACATGGAGAGAGAGAGAGAGGGAGGGGGGTGGGAGAGAGGGAGGGGGAGGGGTGGAGAGAGAGAGAGGGGATGGAGAGAGAAAGAGGGGAGGTGGAGGAGGGGGATGAGAGAGATAGGGGTGGAGGGACAGAGAGGGAGGGGGGGTGGAGAGAGATGGGGATGAGGGAGAGAAGAGGGAGGGTGGAAAGAGATGGGAAGATGGATGGAGGGGGGGTGGAGGAACGAGAGGGGAGGGGTGGGAGAGAGGGGGAGGGGAAGGAGGGAGAGAAAGGGGGGGGGGTGAAAAAATAATGTGGGATGGAGGGAGGGGTTTAGACTAGAGGGTGGGTGCGAGAGAGATGGGGAATGGAGGAGAGAGGGAGGGGGGTTGGAGAGAATCGGGATGAGAGGGAGATAAAAGCATGGCGCGGAGGAAGAGGTGAAAGGAGGAAGGAGGGAGTGACAAGGGGAGTAAAGAGAGGGGGGGTAAGCGAGGAAACAGACAGCGAGAGAGTGAGAGGAAAAGAGACCAACCAACTCCATCTGTGGATAGAAAAAAAAATACGTTTTGTCTCGTAAAACACCAGTTTGGAGGCTAAACGTGTCTTAATTCTATACCAACGCCTTGTGGCAATGCTTCGCATCATCAACACACACAAACACACACACGTGATTATCATGTCAATAGGAACAGGTACGATGTTGGTGGGAACCACATTAGTTTTCCATGGTCAGGAGGGTCAGGTGGTAAGAAACGAGCGGAACATCCTTAGATGTCATTCCGATCCATTGTATCTAAAAGCCACCCAGAAGGCTGACACACACACACACACACACCACACACACACACACACACAACACACAGTGTGATGCTGGAGCGGACGAGTTCGATTAGGCGCCCCCTGCACCCCTCCTGAACTGCAAAAGGGTTGGTTAAATGCGGGAGACACATTTCCGTTGAATGCTTTTCGTTCTGGGACTGACTAGATATCCCCTTTCACACACACACTATGACATGACACAAAACACACATCATATGAAGTCTACACACAATTAGGTGAAGACTCAGTCAAGCAGCTTTCCACCCACCCAGTTCACACACCACGAAAAGCAGTGTTCAGGTTTTCATCAAGCTCCTAGTATAGAGTAGAGCCCGTATAACACAACACACTGTAGTACTCGGCTCAGGTCATCATCCTCCCATTGTACGCAGCTCAATACGGTGAAGCCTGGTTAGTCTCGCTTCATGTTGGCGTCGGAGTTTGTCTGTGTTCCGACGGCAAGCACGCACACACACACAGGAAGTCTCTCCTCCGTACACATACAACATGGACATACACTGACAACACCTGTCTGCAGCATCCAAGAAACACCTTTCTTCCCTCTCTCACTCCCCCCCCCCACCCCGTCCTTTCCCTCGATCCCGAGAGCTCTCTCCGACACCGGCATGACGCGCTGTTCACTCCCCCTCCTTCCCGGCTCCTTTTTGCCCTTCTTCCCTTTCTCCCTCCCTCTCTTTCTCTCCTAACTAACTCTGGTCAGCGTTGACAGACTGTAGTAACAGCAACAGCAGTATAGTATCCACCTCATTCACTCTTCCCTCCCTGCCCTTTCTCTCTCCCTCCATCCCTCTCTCCCCGGTCTCCAACTCAGCTATCTGCCTCTCTCTCGCCCCCCCCTCTACTCTCCCTCTCTCACGCCTCCCGTCTTTCCCCCTCGTCTCCCCATCCCACTCCGGTGTCCCCATCTCTCCCTCCCTCTCTCTCTCTCTCCATCCATTCATTCATTCATTCATTCATTCATTCCAGTGAGATAGACAGGATTCAGACCGTAGTAGACTGACCTGGTCTTCTGGCAGACGGTACAGAGCCAGGCTTTGTCCCGCTTGCTGTAGGTGCGGCAGGTCTTGCAGATGTTGTACTGGCAGTCCAGACACGGGCGCTTGGGGTTGACCAGGAAGGTGAAGGGAGAGCAGCAGCGGATACAGCAGTGCTCGTTGAAGCGGTGCTGCTTGGAGAGGATGGAGCATCTACTGCCTTCCTCCGCCAGCTCCTGCTTCATCTCACTGCCCCGACGGAGAGAGACAGGGAGGAGGGAGAGTGGGAGGGGGGAAGAGAGAGGGAGGGAGTTAGCGAGCGAAGAGGTGGAATGTGAGGCGGCGGAGAGAGGAAGCCGAGGCGGAATAATTGGACGCCGTAACAAATGAACAATTAAAAAGGGGGATAATAAACGGAAGGCGGAGAGTGTTAAGGTGGCGCCTGKCATTTCCAATCGGAGAGACTGTCACCCCTTGTCTCAAAGACAACGGGATACTGAGAACGACAACATGCTACACACGTGTGTTTGGTGTGTGTGTGCATGACTGAGTGTGTGTGTGTGTGTGTCTGTGCACGTCTCCTGTGTCTGAAAGTTGTAACTCTTAATGGAACAGGACAATCTACAGGCTTAGTAACTGCTTTCCTCCCTGTACCATATTGTTCCTTACTAGACGTATTCTCAGACTGGTTGCAATGCAGCTACCAACAAAAGCCTCTAAATACCAGAATTTGCACTTAGCACTAGATAGTATTTGTCATTATGCCAGCGTTATTGAATGTATTATAATGTAGTAACAAAATAACATGAATAGCAAGGACGGGAAAAAAAGGTACATTTTCAGCTTGTGGTGATTGAAGAGACCCTCTACCWCCGACTCCTGGGTCGTATTCACAAGAAACCAGACGGAAGAAAACGGACCGAAACGGAGAGGGACAACCTAAATATGTCCAACAAGAAGCTCTTGCAAAACGGTTTGCTACGGTGTGCACGAATGAATACAACCCTGTTCCCCGACTATATTCCCCGACTATAAAAACTCTAGGGAGTTTTTCCTAGCCACCGTGCTTCTACACCTGCATTGCTTGCTGTTTGGGGTTTTAGGCTGGGTTTCTGTACAGCACTTTGAGATATCAGCTGATGTACGAAGGGCTATATAAATCAATTTGATTTGATGGTGTCCCATCAGATGAACTCCTTTCCCTGTTAACTAGCAGCAATAGGGGACTCGTGTGTTACCTCTCTTGTCGCCCATGTATCATGCTCCCTCTACAACCCCTAAATGACACAGTGTATTAAGCTATAGGACTAKCCCCATTGTAATAATGATGATGYTGATGATTAAACAGGGCGATATTAAACAGTTATACAGCTGAAGGTCACTGGGGAGCTTTAAGCAAAAACAAACACACTGAATGCCACGCTCAGGCGTTGGGCAAATAGTGTTAATGARGAGTCTGTGATCCAATTACGCAGCAATTATAGAGGCTAGGGCTTCAATGACAATGCTCCTGCTGTACACTAATGAGGCTGACGTGCGCCCATACACACAGGTTATTCCAGGTATACTTAGTTAATTACACAATTACCTTTCGGTAGGCTGGATGTGCATTGATTGCTAATGTAGCTTTCTGTGTATCTGTGGTGGTCACAGTGTTGCAGTTTCGTGATTTGGGACTTGACTGTTGGTGACTTGGATTCTCCTTCTCGTGACTATGATAAGGAGAAAATTAGCAGCACTGGGTTAGGAGAACAGCAAGCGTTCTGTTCTTTATCAGTGGGAAGGGCCAGCCACACCCGGACACACACAGTCTACATCAACTGGTGAGCTGCGGGGGAGCAAGCGATGAGTGTGAGCAGACAGGCAGGCAGGCTCCACTCCATCTCCGATCATAGGCTACACATCGCGGAAGCGTCTCACTTGCTTGCCCGTAACGACCATTAGGAAACACAAACTGCTGTACAAAACTGTAAACAATACTAGTATTGAGTTTWATAGTKAAACAACAGTCTAGCTATATGTCTCTCTCACCCCTTGAGTATAGAAAGTAGTCTGTGTATTTGAATTTGTTTTCTCGCTGTTCCCTCCCACTTTCCCCCCTGCATCCCATAGCCAGGTTCTGACAAGTCTCCCTTTAGTTTTCACTATGCAATAATCTATTTTTTATTTCATTTTTTATTTATGTTAGTGGGTGATTACAAAAAAGTAGCTGAGAGCCTGACTTGCCATTAATTTATATAATAATTAAGTAGTTTAAAACAGGTTGAGTAGAACTTGAGATAGTGATGATTAGTAAATTAGTTGGAGATATACCGCCATCTGGTGSGGACTAGAAACAATTGCATAATAAGACCAACTATAAATTGATGGACTCGGGACTCGACCATTGGTGACTTGGACTTGGACTTCAGCCAGAGGGACTCGTGACACGACTCGGACTCGAGCACAGAGGACTTGGGACTCGACTCGTACTCTAGGCTTAGTGACTCGACTACAACACTGGGTGGTTGCCCTAGCAACAAGCACTCACAGTTTCACTTCAGAATATCCAATGTTTGTCCATAAGGTTTGGGATAGGGTTAAAACATTAAGTTTAGGCATTCATTCAGAATAGTTAAGGTAAGGGTTAGGGAAACATTTCAAGATGGTTTAAATAAAGTGTGCCTAGCACTGATTGAACACGCACACCTCGGAGTCGGTACTTGCGGCTTACGCCCATCCCCAGCAACAAACCGCAAGCCCACTTGATGGTAATAGCGCTTACTGTTGCCCTTAGTGGCTGGTTTTGCAGTAATCTCCCAACGTCCTGGGTACCTGGTCGGTAGTCCAAATGTCGCCTTGGATCTTGTGCGACCTGGCTGTGTACTATCCAGATTCTTATGGGGCTAGTAGAAAGGTGAGAGAAAGGGTGAGTTTAACTCACGGTTGGAGTCAATTATTCACACACATCTCCTCTCCTCCGGGATTTACTGTGCTCAGGGTAACTCTTACACAGCTTCTATTGATCCTACATCTACGCGCACACACAAAACCAACCCTCCATCATCTTTTTATATCCATCCAGATACTTGTATCTATCCACAGAGATCTATAATTTAATTAATTATTTCTCCCCAGGGAAAAGCCACATAGTGCAACGTGATCTTCTAAATCCAGGTAGTATAGAGCACATAACAGTACTGCAGAGATAGTGAATGCAACCTGCGATGGGAGGGGTGGGGGTCCAACCGTGTGTGTGTGTGAGTATGTGTGCATGAGTGTGTGTGTTTGTGTGCCTGTGTTTGACCCAGGTAGCGATTTTGACCCATTTTAGTGAGGCGCTGTAGCTCTGGGTGATAGCTCTGGGTGATAGCTCTGGGTGATAGCTCGGTAACAGTGCAGATAGGCCTATAGGCTAAATGAGCACGGTAATACACACAAATACAACAAGGACAGGGAGCCCTGTAACTCCTGGTGTCCCATCAGYTTAAAGGGATACTTCAGGATTTTGGCAACAATGCCCTTTATCTGCTTCCCCTGAGATGAATGTGAATACTGGTATGACGTTGTGCCATGATATGGATTTTGCCATATCGTGCATATCATGATAAATGAATAAATGTCGAGTGATACAGCCTAGTGAGGTTGATTTGCAGGACGACGAAGAATTGGTTCGGGAAAAAAGGGGGGGGACCTCCTCTGCCGTTTGAAACTGGTTTGGCTTTAAGATACACGACCAACAAACAGTACTGTGTAAGTTGTGTGGACGCATTGCGCTCGTCAAAGGTGGAAACACCAGCAATTTTTTTTTCACAACCTGAAAACCATACATGTGCGCGAATATGAAGAATCTACCAGAATGTGTGCAGCAAACCCCCGGAGCAAGTCCCAAGACATCTTCAAGCCAGACCCGCACTCCGCCATCAKTCAATGCATCATTCGTTAGTGGTACMCCCTCTGGACAAGAGCAACAAGTGGAATGAGATAACAAGTGCAAWTACCTATCACACAGCGAAAGACACGGAACCGATTCAAACTYTGGAGAAAGACGGTTTCAGAAAGTTGATTCGAACTCTAGACCCAAAATACGAGAGCCATACATTAGCCTCACAATTCATTACATTGACGACAACTGGAAACTGCAAAGCAAATGCCTTCAGGKCTCTTATTTCCCCAGACGATAATTGCAACTGGGCTGAGGGAGGCACTTTCATCCTGGGGCATGAAAGAGTCGCGTCGAGTATGTATGACTACCGACAGCGGATCAAACATGGTCAAAGCATTGGAGCTGAACAAATGGACAAGACTAGGGTGTTTTGGACACGGGCTACACATTGCTATTGGTACGTTTCAACGTCCATAACACAGAGCTCGGCAGAAAAATAACGTCACATTAAATGCAGAATAACTATTGTATTCCTTATCTCCTCTGTTTAGTTACAGCAGACTACACCGCCTGATCCTTCTTATACGTTAAGCAGAATATATACAGCTATGCAAATCTATTATATTTGTAAGTGTGTGCAATATCCAAACATTACATGGATTTTATTTGTAGTTGATACAGCCTATGGAGTCAATATATTAATATATCCTCTCTTTCAATAACAAATAGCCTACTCAATAAATGATCCCGTTTTCTAAAGCAACGTAGCGCTCTTAATCACAACAGTAGCATGTAAAGCTATAGATGGATTACATTTGTAATCATGTTGAAGTGTCTTTTCCTATGCCGGATTAAGTGATATGACATGCTATTCTGTAAAATCCTTTCTCTGTAATTAATATCACCTGATTGAGCTAATCATGTAAATGTAATTAACTAGAGAGTCGGGGCACCACGAAAGAGTGTTTATAGAGCTGTTATCTTCCGAATAAACTCGTAAAGACCTAGTAATATTTTACATCAGTAGCAGTCAAAATTAATCCTCACCTTATTTCAGTCTCATCTGAAAGTTGTAAATTCTTCACGAACCCTGGCTAACAAGTTGAATCAGCAATACAAAATTGGGTTTAATTATTTATTTAATAAATACCTAACTAATCACACAGAATTACATATACACAGAATGCAAATTATGTCATACAGAAAACGTCCCTGGTGGACGGAGCCGACATGGCTGGTTACCCAAAGGAAAGGGGGTTGGGTTTGAGTGAAAGAGCGGGAAGACTGAGGAACAAAGGGAGAAGCTGTGCTATCGTAAATACAGTATCTTATGCATTCTAAATTACCGCCCATTTGGAAAAGGAAAATGCAATAAATATTTACTCTGAGCTGCGCTTCGGTAGGTTGGTCGTAGATGCTGGCCGTGTTGGCCAACAGAGATCTTCCTGTCCTCGGAAGAAWGTCACTGGTGGGAAATTGGATACGTTGTAGTATCGACGCTGTGTGTTAGACTGGATACGTCGTCCGTCCTTTCCTAGCCCKCGTTTACAGCGGCCGCTGCTAACTCAACGGCTAGGAGGTATCCCTTCTGTAGTGAATAAGAGTTCAAAGTTCATACCATTCGCAACCAAAGCTCACGCTGAGGTTGGCTTAGTTCTATAGTTATTATCTGAATCCTTCTGACATCGGACCGTCGCCCTAATGTACCCYGAACAGAAAGTTATTTGCCCTTTTAACTCAGAMGCTGCAGGCCTCGCGTACTTGGAACAGAAGGTTACATTTTCGTCAAGGGCTTATATAGTGGAGGGAGAGAAGGGTGTGTTTCATAGTTTATAACCCATGTCTCTTCACAGGGGTGGGCCACTGATTGAGCAGAGCTCTAACCTTATGAAAACCCAATTCTCTCATTTGGAAGCTAAAATACATTTAATCTTTTCACAAATAGTTTCATATTCAAACATTTAAATTGCAATTCAACAATTCCATGTGAATCTGATAACTAGAATGTGTAGACTTTCCCAGGTACAGTTTGTCGTCCTGTCATCAGTCATAATTGTCTTAGACACCGAACTGACATCAATTTCATTAAGTACCAACGCATATTTTCAACTGGTTCTATTACCGAAATATGGTTCCTTTCCCCACTTGTTTAATGTTCCCAGACTCTCTATGTTTAACAAAGGCTATTCAAGAGTCCTTCAGTAGAGTCAGAGAGAGAGGGAAGGGAGAAAGGTATTTATGGGGGGGGTCATAAACGTTACCCACAGGCCAACGTCATTACAATGTCCATTGCCCATGCTGTAATTACAGCAGATGCAATGTTATTTCTATTGAATAATTGATTTAATATGTAATTTTTTAATTATTTATTTTCAGAAGGAGTGTCCAAAACGAACCTCTGGTTTCCCGGACAACAGGAGTGTGCGGCACATTGTCCTATAGTTGGAAGAAGCAGAAGGCCCTGACATGTGCAAAGGATAAACTGAGCCTGATCCTCCACAAGATCATCACAGAATCCTCACAAGGTGAGGATCTCGACTGCAGATGATGACAGAGTCCCGGAGCAGGAAAAAAAGCCACAGCAAAAAAAAAGCTTGCATCCTCCTGGCAAGACATTGAGGTCTTTGAATCTATCACGGCAGCACTTAAGCACCTCCAGGATTTCAGATGCCCTGTCAGGAGAGACATACGTGAGTGTGTCCTATCTGAAGCCGGGCCTCCATTTGTTCAGGCGAAGGTTCTGAAATCAAATGAGGGGAAGCCAAACTGACCCGAGAGATTAGAGAGGGTCCTCAATTACCGAATAACAAATACACCGACTGAAACAGAGGAGCTGCTCACATGGCGACCTTTCTGGACCCAAGGTTCAAGATCACCTACATGACCACTGAGAAGCTGGTGAAGGCGAGAGCTGCCTATGAGACAGAAGTCCTCCTGGTAGCAACACAGCCGTGGAAGACTTCTCTCTCTTGAAGAGGACCAGAGTGAGAGAGAGAAGCTGCCACTGCTCCGCAATCAGCAAAGAAGTCCAAGAAGAGCCTTGGGAGCTTCTTTAAGAAAACCAGTAGTGCACCTGCCTTAAGAACCCAGAGACAGGTCATGGAGCGAGAGCTGGACAGCTACACTGATGGCAGCAGACAGTGAGGCTGATCCTTTGGAGTGGTGGCAAGTTCACGCATCCCACAAGTGAGTTGTCTGACAAAGAAATACTTACGCAACCCTGCCACAAGTTGGCCCTCAGAGAGCATTTAGCACTGAGGGCAATGTGGCCACATGCCACAGGGCAACTTTGAAGCCAGAAACTGTCAATAGGCTGGTGTTCCTGACACGGAACTTGTGAAGAGGGAGGCAGTGAATTGTTACATGGTGAACTGAGAAACATGCAAACTGTCTGATTAATGCTTGAAGAAGTTAGTTTGAAATGGTTTACAACTTGAATTCATAATGATCGGTGTAATGCTGAAAAAAGACTACACTGATATTTGGCAGGAAAAGTTAAATAAAAATGTTTTTTACTGCATATTTATTTAACTTGTATACCTTTGTTTATGTTTCATGTTTGCACAGGTTTACCACAGTAAATACAAGTGTGCAATACCCCCTTTCTGTTTCTATAAGATTAAAAGCAATATTTTGTCATTTATTAACTTTGAAGGGCTCAATGTACAAAACAAAGTGTACAGTACATTGTGATATTATCGGTTTAGACAGTTGTGAGACAGGTAGGCCCTCATTCATCATCATTGTAAAGCCCTTGTTATTTCCTCGCTTTGACAAAGTCATTTTTCAAGATTAGGATTCATCTCATGCGATTTAGTGTTTAATTTACTGTCTGTCCCTCACTAAGGTCAACCCTGCACTAAACACTCGTTTTCATATGGTGAAACTATTTTCAAAAGAAACATTGAACATCAAATCACAGAGTAAAAYCAGGTRCTACTCTGTTTGGACATTTTCTGGTGTTTTGTAGGTGGGAAACGGAGCAGCTCAGGCATAACATGTCAACSCTGTTACCAATAGATAGACAGGCTAGACGTGTTTTAACAACYTCCTTTTTATTATGAAGCTCGCATTCAATTGCCACTCAACCAGTTTCCATTGCCCCTGTCACAAGGGGATTCATGGAACGACCCAATCATGTATCTATTAATGGTCGCTATTAGTGAGTGCGTGTGTGTGCAGTCTGTACCTCATTCCTCTTGAACTATCCAGTAGGCTGCTGCAGKCTAGCCCTGCTAATCCTGTGCATAACTCAAGAGAGGTGAGCAGCGGCCTCTGGGCCCCATACTCTGTGTTTCAAAGTAGGAGTGCTGATCTTGGAACAGTTCTCTTTTGGATCATAATGAAGGAGATTTATATGGACAGAGGGGACCTGAACATAGACCTGGACTCCTGCTCCGAGAAGCTTTATGAATACGGGCGCAGCAGTCTTTTGTTCAGAACTATTSGTGGAGGTAGCGTTAGTACCAGAGTTTAATTGAGGTCTTTGATGGAGGTGAGATGCTATAGCCATTGCTTGACTAACCCTGTTATATGCTTCAACATCTGATCTTAACTGTAGGAGTGAATAGATTCCTTTGGTACAGATGTAGGATCTTAATTTGATCACTCTTTTGTTGCTGAGCATTTTCCTGCACAGCTGGAAATGCAAACGTGTAGTGTATCCTAGGTAAAAAAAACTAAAATCCCGCTTAAACTCAAATTAAGATCCTACATCTATAGATCTTCAAAAGTGGACTGAGATTTTTAGCCGGACCTTAGCCTCGAAAGTGAGGTTAAAGACATACTCTGTAACTTCAGTGACTACTAAGTATTTTTTATACCTCCCGCTTTGGGCTGGATGTCAATGTGTAGATCATACAAGCATAATTAATCTATGAGGAGAATTACTGTTTTACACCACATTCTTTTGGAGAAATTAGAAATCCTAATTGGTCTCCATGGACAAGTTCTTGCCTGGTTTAGATCTCATCTGTCGGAAAGATATTAGTTTGTCTCTGTGGATGCTGTTTCGGTGTTCCTCAAAGTTCCGTTTTAGGACCACTATTGTTTTCACTATACATCAATTAACCACGAAATCCCCAATTTGAAAGCAACTTTTTCTGGAAGCTGTGCTGCGCCATTTTCCCTACATTTTCCCCCACGTGGGCCAGCCAGCCCCCGAGCAATTTGCGTTTTAGTCAATGAGCTTCAGCCCCTCGCCATTTGAGTGAGGGGCTGAAGATGCACACACAGCAGTGAGAGAGAGTGAGAGCAATGACGTGTTGCACATATCTGCAAAGATGTGACATAGTACGCAATCTTCGGGGACCACTTTTGGCTCGTGAGCMCTACTTTCWGAACTARTGGCTAAGAAGTATATAAAATTTACGGAGAATCTCTTTAACGTTAAGCCTAGTAGAATGACCATTCTTCTTCAGACTGTTTCACACACAACAGAAACCACGTGTAAAAGAAGGAAGGATGCATTTTCAAAGTATTGGAACAGGGKTGCAGAGTGTACCGTGTGTGTGAGGGACACACACTAAGTGTAACCCATRCCAGAGCTAACCGCTAGCGTCTGGGAACCATCAATCCAGGTGGAATAACAGCAGGGAGAGACCAGCCGGCAGATATTTCATCATGGAGCACAGCCTGGGGATTTACAACCTCTCTCTCCCAATGGTTTATTCTACAGCGTATGCCTCTGCACGTTAAATAGACCAGCCCAGAGAAATGGATATACACACACATAGAGATCCTATAAATTCTATATGTAATTCTATGTTCACACATGCTTGGCCCACACACAAACACCCATGTGCACGTATGCACACGCACAGTGATRGACCAAGTGAGCTTGGTCCCTTCCCACAGCTTCTTCTTCCTCAGTGGTTGAGACGGCTGGCTGATGGGCTCTCCACTGAAGAGATGAAAAGCCTGGTGCGGCGTCCCAAATAGCACCCTATTCCCTTTATAGTGCACTATAAAGAAGGGAATGGGAGCCATATGGGACGCAGACGTAATCAGTCCTCCGGCGATGTGACCCGTGCCGCCCTCCCTACACTAACCCCAGGTTAAACGTTATAAGGCCATTCTGTGTACTCACACACACGCATGTACTGTATGTCTGGGGTCACACTACACCACGGGGGAATGTCCCCAACCGTTCATGAATAAAATACCAGCAAAGAAGGAGAGTTAAACGTGTGTGTGCATATACAGCACCTTAATGTGCTTATGTGTGTATAAGACATAATAAGACCTTGTTAAGTGTTAGGGAGCCTTAATAAGTCCCTGTGTGATGTTGAAATGGGGGAAACTTTTTTTCATTAGCTTGCCTTTACTATTTAGTAGGGCCGAGATGATCTCGTAGCAAGGACACAAAACGGATTTAACTTCTTTCGGAAAACAGCACTGATGTTGGAAACAAACATCACGTTGTCATCCCGAGTCACGTATTCATTTTGCAAGCTATAGCACACAATATTGGACATACAGCAGGTTTTTAAAGGACCAAAGAGTTTGATCTGCTTGGTGGTTTAATTTTTGCGATAGAAAAAAGATGATACTGGTATCGTCACAGCCCTACTATTTAGTCAATAATTAATTCTCCCTCTTATTCCCTACGCGTGGCACGGTTTAGTGCTGCCGTCTGTAGACTGACTGAGAATGGGGATGTGTCGCAAATGGCACCCTATTCCCTTTATAATGCAACAATGTATACAATAACACTCCAGTCTGGTTTTAGACCCCATTATAGTACTGAGGCTGCACTCGGGAAGGTGGTAAATTACCTTTTAATGGCGTGGGACCAAGGCTCTGCATCTGTCCTCGTGCTACTAGACCTTAGTGCTGCCTTTGACACCATGGATCACCACATTCTTTTGGAGAAATTAGAAATCCGAATTGGTCTACATGGACAAGTTCTTGCCTGGTTTAGAGCTTATCTCTCAGAAAGATATTAGTTTGTCTCTGTGGATGCTGTTTCGGACAAAACAGAGATGCTAGTTCTAGGTCCCAAGAAACAAAGAGTTCTGCTGTTTAATCTGACAATTAACCCTGAAGGTTTTACAGTCGTCTCAAATAAAACTGAAGAACCTCGGCGTTACTCTGGACCCTGATCTCTCTTTTGACTAACATATCAAGAATACTTCAAAGGCAGCGTTTTTCCATCTTCGTAACATTGCATAAATCTGAAACGGTTTGTCCAAAAATTATGCAGAAAAGCTAATCCATGCTTTTGTCACTTCTAGATTAGACTACCACAATGTTCTACTCTCTGGCTACCGGATAAAGCACTAAATATCTTCAATTAGTGCTAAATGTGGCTGCTAGAATCTTGACTAGAACCAAAGAATTTGATCATATTACTCCAGTGCTAGCCTCTCTACACTGGTTTCCTGTTAAGGCTAGTGCTGATTTCAGTGTTTTACTGATCACCTATAATCWTTACATGGACTTGCTCCTACCCATCTCTCCAATTTGCCTCCTTATTGTCCCTAGAARTTCTAAGCAAACTGCCGGAGGCAGGGCTTTCTCCTATAGAGCTCAATTTTTATGGAATGGTCTGCCTACCCATGTGAGAGACGCAGACTCGGTCTCAACCTTTAAGTCTTTACTGAAGACTCATCTCTTCAGTAGGTCCTATGAGTATAGTCTGGCCCAGGGGTGCAAAGGTGAACGGCAAGGCACTGGAGTGACGAACCGCCCTTCTCTGCCTGGCCGGCTCCCCTCTCTCCAGTGGGATTCTCTGCCTCTGAGTCACTGGCTTACTAGTACTCTTCCATGCCGTCCCTAGGAGGGATGTGTCACGTCGTGACCGTCTTTTTTCGCTATTACTCAACTTGAAAGGGTTGAGTCTGACGTGATCTTCCTGTCCGGTTTTGCGCCCCCTCGGGCTCGTACGGTGGAGGAGATCTTCATGGGCTATACTCAGCCTCGTCGAAGGGTAGGAAGTTGGTCTGTTGATATCCCTCTAGTGGTGTGAGGGCTGTGCTTTGGCAAAGTGGGTGGGGTTATAACCTGCCTGGTTTTCCCTGTCCGAGGGTATCGTCGGACAGGGCCACAGTGTCCCCCGACCCCCGCTGTCTCAGCCTCCAGTATCTATGCTGCAATAGTCTATGTGCCAGGGGGCTAGGGTCAGTCTGTCCAATTTTGTGAAATTCTCCTGTCTTATCTGGTGTCCTGTGTGAACTTACTGTAAGTATGCTCCCTCTATTTTGCCTCTCTCTCAATTTAAGGGACTTTATAGGCAAAGGAAACATATGTTTGTGAAATAAACAATACAAAATTAACAGTAAACATTACACTCAAAAGTTAAAAAAMAAAATACATTTCAAATGTCATATTGTCTATATACAGTGTTGAAATTATGTGTAAATAGTTAATGTACAAAAGGGAACATAAATAAACAAATATAGGTTGTATTTACAATGGTGTTTGTTCTTCACTGGTTTCCCTTTTCTTGTGGCAACAGGTCACAAATCTTGCTGCTGTGATTGCACACTGTGGTATTTCACCCAATATATATGGATTGGATTTGTTTTAGAATTCTTTGTGGGTATGTGTAATCTAAAGGAAATATGTCTCTCTAATATGGTCAAACACTTGGCAGGAGGTTAGGAAGTGCAGCTCAGTTTCCACCTCATTTTGTGGGCAGTGTGCCTTTCTCAATTGCAATACTCACTGAGTCTGTACATAGTCAAAGATTTTGGGTCAGTTACAGTGGTCAGGTATTCTGCCACTGTGAACTCTGTTCAAGGCCAAATAGCATTCAAGTTTGATCTGTTTTTTTGTGTACATTTCCAATGTGTCAAGTAATTATCTTTTTGTTTTCTCATGATTTGGTTGGGTCTAATTGTGTTGCTGTCCTGGGGCTCTGTGGGGTCTGTTTGTTTGTGAARAGAGCCCCAGGACCAGCTTGCTTAGGGGGCTCTGCTCAAGGTAAATTTCTCTGTAGGTGATGGCTTTGTTATAGAAGGTTTGGGAAACACTTCCTTTTAGGTGGTTGTAGAATTTTACGGATCTCTTCTAGATTTTAATAATTAGCGGGTATCGGTCTAATTCTGCTCTGCAATAATTATCTGGTGTTTTACATTGTACACAGAGGATATTCTTGCAGAATTCTGCATGCAGAGTCTCAATTTGGTGTTTGTCCCATTTTGTGAATTCTTGGTTGGTGAGCGCACCACAGACCTCACAACCATAAAGGGCAATGGGTTCTATAACTGATTCAAGTATTTTTAGCCAGATCCTAATTGGGTATGCTGAATTTTATGTTCCTTTRGATGGCATAGAAGGCCCTTCTTGCTGATGTTTAGACAGAGGTATGTATAGTTTGAGTGCTCTAGGGCAACGGTGTCTAGATGGAATTTCTATTTGTGATCCTGGCAACTGGACCTTTTTTGGAACACGATAATTTTTGTCTTACTGAGATTTACTGTCATTGACCAAGTCTGACAGAATCTGTGCAGAAGATCTAGGTGCTGCTGTAGGCTCGCTCTCCTTGGTTGGGGACAGAAGCACCAGATCATCAGCAAACAGTAGACATTTGACTTCAGATTCTAGTAGGGTGAGGCCGGGTGCTGCAGACTGTTCTGGTGTCCTCGCCAATTAGTTGATATATTTGTTGAAGAGGGTGTGGCTTAAGCTGCATCACTGCATCCCTCTCACTCACTCCCTCCCTCTCTCTCTCTCGCAACTGTTGTCTCAACCTCTGAATGCTCGGCTATTAAAAGCCAACTGACATTTACTCCTGAGGTGCTGACCTGATCCACCCTCTACAACCACTGTGGTTACTAACCCTAACCCTGCTGGTCATCTATGAACATTTGAACATATTCAAGAATGATCTGGGTTTAATGGCCATGTACTCTTATAATCTCCACCCAGCACAGCCAGAAGAGGACTGGCCACCCCTCAGAGCCTAGTTCCTCTCTAGGTTTCTTCCAAGGTTCCTGCCTTTCTAGGGAGTTATTCCTAGCCACCGTGCTTCTATATCTGCATTGCTTGCCGTTTGGGCTATTAGGCTGGGTTTATGTATATCACTTTGTGAGATCTGTTGATGACACTTTTGACTAGGGTCCATAGCGCCATGTATGGAATAGGGTGCGATTTGAGGGACAGCCTGAGACTTCAGGCAGCAGCAGTGTTAGGGACAGATTTACGTGGTTCAGGAAAAAATACTGGTCCGGAGATAGAGTGCAGAGAACCCATGGATTACACCTTCTAGCTAACCAACATCTTTCACCTTCTTCTGAGCAGAAAAATTACTTTAATAAGACAAGTGCACAGAGGCAAAAAACGGACAAAGGCATTATTGTGTGTGTGTGTGTGTGTGTGTGCGACTGACAGACAGTAAGTAATGTGCTGCTTTCGTTTGATTTCTGTTTTTGGAAAGCTGTGGCAGAGGAGCAGACCTGGGACTTGGCTTGTGAGCGAGAAAGAGCGCGAGAAACAGAGAGAGAGACACATACACTACCTTTTAAAAGTTTGGGGTCACTTAGAAATGTAACCAGAACAGAAAGTTGGAGGCCCCGGTGCACAACTGAGCAAGAGGACAAGTACATTAGAGTGTCTAGTTTGAGAAACAGATGCCTCACAAGTCCTCAACTGGCAGCTTCATTAAATAATACCCGCAAAACACCAGTCTCAACATCAACAGTGAAGAGGCTTCTAGGCAGAGTCTTYATCTCTTKTTTTTATTGGCCAGTTTGAGATATGGATTTTTCTTTGCCTAGAAGGCCAGCATCCCGGAGTCGCCGGGATGTGTTTTGCGGGTACTATTTAATGAAGCTGCCAGTTGAGGACTTGTGAGGCATCTGTTTCTCAAACTAGACACTCTAATGTACTTGTCCTCTTGCTCAGTTGTGCACCGGGGCCTCCCACTCCTCTTTCTATTCTAGTTAGAGTCAATTTTATGGACGTAAAATGTGCTTTTCTTTCAAAAACAAGGACATTTCTAAGTGACCCCAACGTTTTGAACAGTAGTGTGCATGTGTGTTTGTGTGGTGTGTGTCTACTCGGAGAGAAAGAGAGAGCAAAGAAACACTGCACAGACTCCAGACAATTACCACCTGTGCAAGCAGATGCTAATAGGCAGTCATTAAATTCCATTTTAAATACGTTAACTTGACTATATTCCACTGTACATACTGTAAGTCTCTGGTGCTCGAGACAAAAACAGTACCATCACCATCTCCATAATCAATCAATACTGCAGGGATCAACTTGATTCAGCCGCGGGACAATTTTRTTCTTGAGTGGATGGTCGGGGGGCCGGAACAGAATTACAAATCATTTGTAGACTGCAAATGGACCGCAAGAAGGCCAAACATTTATAGTATTTGACTAAAACATATTAATATCAAACATACGATCCCATACAGTATCTTTATTATGCGTGGTAATAATCCGTGATATTCACTTTCCAACAGGACAATGACCCTAGGGTATTGTGTGTAGATTGATGAGGGGGAAAAAAATAATGTAATCCATTTTAGAATAAGGCTGCAACCTAACAAAATGTGGAAAAAGTCAAGTGGTCTGAATACTTTCTGAAGGCACTGTAGTGGTCAAACCCTAAAACAGCCAAATCCCCCCCGAAATACATAAAACGCAACAAAAAACACTTACGACTATTTACAAAGCTCTCTGCCTAGGCTACCTTACGGCGCCATGGCAACCACAAAACTCTACAAATGACTTACTATGGGCTTCGATCTACGTACACTACAGTAGGTCTTGTAGGCAGGTAAACATGATACGTAAAAAATAATACTGTTTTAATTTATCAAGATAAAATATTGTGAAWGGGCAAAATTTCATACCGAAGTTGGTGTTTATTTTCCCCTCGCTTCAGCTAAAATAATTCAAGACATTTTGCATCATTTTTTTAATGGCCGTGTCATGTGCATTCCACTGAAGCTTGCATCGATGCACGTTTCAAAATATGTACAAAACGGATTTCACAGCCGGGAAGTGCCCTCCGTGCACCGTTGTGCATARACGGAGTGCGGTAGTATGCATYTTGAGAAACACCCGGAGTCTGTCGCCCCCATACAGCACACAGCGTAGACCAGGGCTTCTTCTCTCGCTACTTATTCATTCCAGTTGTCATCTGTCAAAGCTGTGTGTGACTCCAAGCTGACTCTTTCAACTAGCTTCGCTTTGGAGATAGCGAGCTAAGCTAACCACCCCAGGTTACAGTACAGTGCTTCTCTCCGCAGCCCCCACACATCACAAAGCCTAGATAAGGGCTTCCTCTCTCTCGGCTGGAACTAACTCGCCCCATGTTACAGCTCTCGTTACCCTCTTCCCAGCACACAGCCAAAACAAGCCTCCTTACATTTGTATTGAAATCCCGGGTTACTTTGAGGGGCAAAATAATGACGACTGTCACAAGGTACACAAACTAACTGATTTGCTAGGCTTCATCTCTAGCGTCAACGATGCTATCTATGGTTTGCTTGCACAGCTCATGTTAAGACCAGAGCCAGAAGACACTTATTGCTACTCATCCTCRTGGTTATTAGCTAGCCATTTTGTGTGTTTTAAACCTCAGTCAGTCAGTCAGTCTCTCTCTCAGCAGCCAGTGACAGGAGGAGTTGGTGCTGMGCTAATTGACCTTGAGATGAACCGTGAAGTGTTGAAAGCTCCAGAGTCTCCTTCACCTCCTATCCACTAAGATCTCTCCCTGGGTGGACGACTAGTGCTGTACTCAGCAACCACCCAGCAGTAGAAGCCTACTACTGTACAGAAGAGAGACATTGGCTGACTTGAAAGACTGA
The DNA here is from genome assembly GCF_002910315.2 of Salvelinus sp. IW2-2015. Classification (NCBI taxonomy): domain Eukaryota; kingdom Metazoa; phylum Chordata; class Actinopteri; order Salmoniformes; family Salmonidae; genus Salvelinus; species Salvelinus sp. IW2-2015. The sequence goes on along the minus strand of NC_036854.1, from coordinate 50,803,305 downwards.
AGAACAAAAACCTCTGGGGATATTCTTAGGGTGAAAAGAGAGCGAGGTCTCTGTGGAGAGATAGAGCACAGTTCCCATCCCTCTTTGGCTGCAACCTATTCRCTWTATAGTGGGCTACTTTGACCATAGTCCTATGGGTTTCCCTATGGGCCCTGAACAAAAGTAGTGCACTGTATAGGGAATGGGGTGCCATTTGAGACGCAAACTATGTCCCTGTTCCGTGACTGATGGAACCTGTCCCAGGGGGAAGGGAACAAGGCACAGCACGTGTCATTACCCAGTTTCAAGTTTTATTGCCACATGTGCCACATGCCACAGTACAGTGAAATGCTCTTCTTGCAATGCACTAATAAATATTAGTACTATAAAATAGTGTAGAACAAGAAAACATGAGAATAGAAATAAGTAAGAAACATGAGAAAAATACGCGGTGTGTATTGCTTATCTTAAGTATGTATGAGAAAATGAAGTGTGAGTGTGTATATATATATACACACAACGAGTCCTGTAGTGTGCATAGAGTCAGTCAAAAATAAAAATACAATAAAACGCTTGGTGGCTGGAGTCTGAAACATTTTCCGGGTCTTTCTTTCACACCGCCTGAAATAGAGGGCCTGGATGGCAGGGACTAGGCCCCAGTGATGTAATGGCCTGTCCCACCACCCTCTATAGCGCCATGCGATTGAGGGCGGGCAGTTGCCAAACCAATTAGTGAGGCAGCCAGTCAAGATGCTCTCAATGGTGCAGCTGTAGAATTTAAGGATTTGAGGGTCCATGCCAAATCTTTTCAAATTTCTGAGGGGGAAGAGGTGCTGTCCGCCTTCTTCACGACTGTGTGCGTGTGGACGATTTTAAGTCCTTAGTGATTTGGACGCCGAGGAACTTGAAGCTACATTACTCATCTCATATGTATATACTGTACTCGATACCATTCTACTGCATCTTGTCCATTGCCGTTCTGTACCATCACTCATTCATATATCTTTATGTACATATTCTTTATCCCTTTACACTTGTGTGTATAAGGTAGTAGTTGTGGAATTGTTTGGTTAGATTACTCGTTGGTTATTACTGCATTGTCGGAACTAGAAGCACAAGCATTTCGCTACACTCGCATTAAACATCTGCTAAGCATGTGTATGTGACAAATAATTTGATTTGAGCCTCTCACTGCTCCAATGCAGCCCCGTCATGCCAAATTCACACAAAACTTTATGCAAAAACTTAAGATGCCTTCTTAAGAAAAAAAGAAGTTCGTAAGATAGTTTGTAAGTGCAATTCCTCAACAATATCTTAAGATTTTATGTTTTTACATCTTCTTATGTTTGTTGCTAGGCAACAGTTTTAGCTAGCTATTTCGCTAAAATGCAATCATGTTAGCATATTTATTACTGAGATTACGGTTCTAAAACATGTTCTTGGGTTTAAATAATCAACACTGAAACGTTCAGATGAAGTTTGAGAGTGAATTAACATGTTCAATTGCTTACATGAGTTTTTTTTCTCTCACTGCCTAGTTTAAGACAAGGGTTTAGTTATCTTGGAATGAACAACATTTCCAAATTATTTTTTTTTTTTTATTCTTAACTTTTTGCTTAGAAATAGCACAAGAAATGTTCCAAGAACCTGTCTGAAGAAAAGCAACTACTTTCTTCTTAAGTCTATAGTTAAGGAAAAAAATGTTAGTTAAGAAGAAATTTKTTCTGAAGGTTTTGTGAATCTGGGCCCTGGAGTCGGCCCATCAGGAAGTCCATGATCAAATTATAGAGGGAGGGAATCCGTACCAGGCTCCCAAGCTTAGTGACGAGCTTGGAGGAGACTATGGTGTTGAAAGCTGAGCTGTAGTCAATGAACAGCATTCTCACTTAGGCATGTGAGAATGTGAAGGGCGGTGTGTAGAGCAATTGAGWTTGTGTCGTCTATGGATCTGTTGGGGCAGTATACACATTTTAGTGGGTCTAGGGTGTCTGGGATGATGGAGTTGATGTGTGCCATGAACAGCCTTTCAAAGCATTTAAGATTACAGATGTSAGTGCTACAGMGTGGTAGTCATTATGGCAGGTAGCCTTAGAGTTTTTGGGAACAGGAATGATGGTGGTCAGCTTGAGACGTGTGGAGGCWACAGACTGGGACAAGAGGAGGTTGAAAATGACAATATGCCTGCCAGCGGTTCTGCGCATGCTCTGAGAATGCGRCCTAGAATACCGTCCAGCCACGCTGAGTGTTGACCTGATAAAAACKTTACTCATGTRAGCCTCGGAGAGCAATATAACCCAGTCCTCTGGGTCAGCAGGGGGCCCTCGTGCACGGATCGACGTTGTTTTTGTCCAAGCGTGCATTAAAATGCATTAAATTAGTCTGGTAGAGAGGCATCGTTGGGCAGATCATGGCTGGGTCTTCCTTTTTAATTCMTAATGGACTGTAGCCCCTGTCACATGTGGTGGCCGTCGGAGACTGTGTAGTAGGATTCCACCTTGTTTTTATATGTTATTTCGCTTGTTTGATGGCTTTGCAGAGGTCGTAGCGGGACTTCTTGTATTTGTTCGTGTTCCTCAGCTATAGACTCAGAGTTACACGTGATAGCCCTGTGTGTGGTAGCCGTGTCCTTTAGCTTAGCGCCAACCTCAGTGTTAATCCAGGGCTTTTGATTGGGGAAGCAGTGAAACTTCACTGTGGGGACAACGTCCGCGATGCATTTCCTAATGAAGCCGGTGACTGAGGTGGTTAGCTCGTCGACGCTATCGGCGGAGTCCCGGAACATATTCCAGTCAGCGCTGGCAAAGGAGTACTGTGGCTTAGCCTCTAATTCGGAGGACCATTTCTTAACGGAGCGCGTCATGGGTACTTACTGTTTGCACTTCTGCTTGTAGACAGGAGTCATGATCTGATTTGCCGAAGGGGGGCCAGGGATGGCCTTGTATACTTGCTTGTAGGTGGAGTAACAGTGGTATTGGACGTTAACMCCTCCTAGTGGCGAAGGAGATGTGCCGATAGAAGTTGGGCATCGCGTCTTAATGATGTGGAATTAAAATCACCGGCAACAAGAAAATACGCTTGTTTTTTATTGCTTGTAAATTGCCTGGTACAGTTCGTTAAGTGCCAGCATGTTGTTTTTCTTGTCCTGCGGTGGAATGTGTAAAACAGTCACAATAACAGCTGAAAATTTKTTGGGAGGTAAAAAGGGTCGGCGTTTGTCCATCAGGTATTCCCTGTCTGCTTGGTGAAAGGATAATCAAAAGAGTCGGGAGAGCCATGGGGGTATCTTGTCTGAAAGCCATGTTTCAAAAAAAGCAGAGAATATTGCAGTTACAAGAGTCCCGTTGATAGCAAACCCACTAGCGGAGGACATTCATCTTATTATCAAGTGATTGGCCAATAGAATGGAGGGAATAGGTGGCTGGTTTTCCCGTCGCCTTAATCTCGCCAGGACTCCTCTCCTGCATCTTTTTCGCCAGCGTTTCTGATTGGATAGCACGGAAACTGGGTCTGAATTACACAAAGAGCCCAGGACAGATGAGTCAAAGTTGAAGCCGGAATTGAGGTTAGTAACTGCAGATCTGATATTGAAAAGTTCTTGTCGCTCATAAGAAATGATAGCGGATACATTTTGTGCAAAAAAAGATCAACGGCAAAAGAATCACAAGATGGTAAAGTTGGGTCGGAGCTCGCACTGACAAACTGGGAGAGGAAGAGAGAGAAATGGAGACGAGTGGAGTGAGGGAATGGGGAAATGGAGGATGGACTAGAGCAGGGTTTCCCATGTTCAGCGCGTGCTCCATTTTATTTCACATGTGAAACCATGTGGTTTGGAACACTTCACGTGGTGATATTTCACTTGAAGTTTCACAGGTGATGCCCTGTGAACAAAACTGAGTCGTTAAGATGACCCCACCCCCCGGAATGTCACGCAAGTGTTTTCAACTTACAAATGTGACACACATGATTACATTGTGTATGTTTATTTATACAGCTAACCTCACAACCTCGTAGAGTCCGCTGGCCAGGAGCGCTGCTCACACACACACACACACACACACACACACACACACACACACACAAACACACTAGGGCAAAGAGTGGGATCTAAGAGAAGCTTACCAAGTGGAGATAACGCTTCATCAATTACTGTAGTAGGCTGCACCACTGTTGTCATGCTCTCACAAACATGCTAATAAACCCAAACACACTCACACGCATGTACGTACTCACTCACGCAGGCACGCATGAACACGTCATTCACACACGATACGACCTACGGCGCAATAACAAATGACAGACGATGGGTAAGGAGCTGGTTTGTACTAGTAAAGCCTGATTGTGCAGTCATCACATATTCAAGTTTCTCTTTCATCCCAAAAGTCTAAACGGGGCCCATAACTTATCACTGAATTGGGAATATAGGACGTGTTGCATATTATCTAAGTTGATCTCAGTTTGTGTAACATTATGATATATCACTTTTCCCTATACAGTGCACTACGTTTGACCAGGACCCATGGTATGCCTGGGTTGTGGTGTGACTGATTGTGTGACGCACTCCCGACAGCCCGCACACACACACACACACCCATCCCTGAAGAGCGGATGAAGCACCTTTTCATCTCATCTTTCGCTATTCACATATTTCCACTTCTTACAAATCAGATCATAGTCAGTTGGACCAGCACACAGTAGAGAGACACACACAGAGAACAGGTCATGTGTACTGCTTACAGTATTGATTTGGCACTTTGACCGTATTATGACAAAACCGTGTGTGTCAGCTGTGAGAAAGTGCATCAGTCTGTCTGTCTGCATCCCAAATGGCAACCTATTCTGTATTTAGGACTCCCCTGGTCAAAAGTAGTGAACTATATAGGGAACGGGGTGCCATTTGGGACACGTGCTGTCTGTGTGCATATCTAGAACACCCACACAACCCACCCAGACAGGGTCATACCAGTGGGTGTTTGCGTTGTGTCTGCTAACTTTGTCCAATATGCCTCAGAGCGTAGTAGCATTCTGTTAATGCTTAAATCAAACCATATTGCTCGGCTGTTACAAATGGCCAGCGTGTCTCAGCCTCTAAAATCGATAACTTATAATGTTTAAAACGCACTCTTCAGACCTTGATCTAAAATTGCTTCTGTGGGCTGAGAGAAGTCCTTCTCCCTCCCACTCTAGGTGCTAGGTAATCAAACGTGCTCAAGGGCTGTGCATCCGTCCATCAGTCTTGCCGGCGCAAAGTAGTGTCTTAAAAAGGGCTGTGCCGCTCGCTCAGGCCTACCCTGAGTGCTGGTAGAGGCTGGGCCTAATTGATCATTTTAGGGGGGTTTGGGAGGGGTTGTCTACTGTCAGAAATAAGGGTCACCCTCAGAGACCCAAAACAGGGCTTTATGAGGGGTGCAACACTGGCACACACATATTGACGGCTGCACGCACAGCGCCAGCCCATCCCCTTCAAGTACTGGATCTGTCACTACTTCTAGAGAACATGACTGTAAGGCAGCTATGTTCACCAGCCCATTCCCTTCCAGTGCTGGATCTGTCACTACTTCTAGAGAACATGACTGTAAGGCAGCTATGTTCACCAGGCTGTACTCCATTGTTTCAGTGAGTCAAGTCTATGACGCACTATCAAAGCCGGTCAGTTTTCCTCCTCTCCTTCGACCACACGTTCCACACACAGCTCTAGGAGGTTAGTAGCAAGTCAGTCAGTCAGTGTGCCTCTACTCTGTGTTCGAGCGGATGGAGTGTCCCAGAGTAGTCTCGTTTCACTGTGCCATAGATGGTAAGCAGACGAGTCAGTCAGTGTGTCTGTGGAGCGCATCGTCCCATAGTACTCTGCGTCGGCTCGGTCATGTGTAATGTGGACCGTCAATTAGGATAAGGACACCCTGGACAGGAAGTGAACACAGTAGCCATTCAGTCYCAGCGCCACCGCCACAGCCAATCCCTGTCTCGCTAATTGAATTGGTATCTCCCAAATATAACCCTCTCTRGTTCCCGCTCTCATATTTTCCTTGCGTACAGCACTCGTCATCACAGGGGAATAATGTGGATTAATGTAGCTTGTCCGTCTGTGTCTTTGTTGCCACTGAAATAGCCACGGTCCCTAGTGGCTCCCTCAGACCCCTGTATGTAGGCCTACTACTGTAACTCACTGCCTGTGTCCCAAATGGCACCCTGTACCCTACATAGTGCACTACTTTTGACCAGAACCCTATGGGCCCTGGTCAAAAGTAGTGTGCTATATAGGTACTAGAGGGCCATTATGAAACATGGACCCCGTTTATCTTAAAAGACGCAACAACCACCAAATGATTTATGTTTACACCACCGCGGCAACAGAAGATACAGTGTATACCCACTGTCGTGTCTTTGGCTATGCTGGATTAAGTGTTATGACATGCTATTCTATAAAATACTTTCTCCTTAATTAATATTACCTGATTGAGCTAATCATGTAAATGTAATTAACTAGAGAGGGGCACCACAAAATAATATTTATAGAGCTGTTATCTTCCGAATAAACTCTTAAAGACCTAGTAATATTTTACATCAATAGCAGTCAATYTTAATCGTCACCTTATTTCAGTCTCATCTGAAAGTTGTAAATTCTTGGTTATCTTCACGAACCCTGGCTAACAAGTTGAATCAGCAATACAAAAATTGGGTTTAATTATTTATTTACTAAATACCTAACTAAATCACACAGAATTACATATACACAGAATAAATCATACCTTGATTACAAATTACGTCATAAAGGGAAACGTCCCTAGCGGGCGGAACAGATATGACGGCTTGTTACACAAAAGAAAAGGGGCTGGGTTTGAGTGAAAGAGCGGGAAGACTGAGGAACAAAGGGCTGAATGTTTGGCATATCTGGCTTGCTTTCCTCTCCATGTGGATAGAGATTATTCATCAAACCACAGGCTTCCACTGAAGCAGCAACGCCGTGGTGACAAGAATCACTTCTCTCAATGAGCCTGAGTAACAGAGGGAGGGAGGGTTAAAAGAGAGCCATTTCTCGTCGGCGTTGGTTTGAGGCAGTCTGTTACATTGGCATTATGAAAGCCTGGGAAATAAGGATGACAGTCAAACTCACATTTACATACAAATACTGCATATGGTAATGGGATAAATACAGGGTAGGGTGTGCGTGCGTGCGAAAGGGGGAATTAAGCAGAAGAGTTGAGCGACAATAGAATGAATGTCAAAAGTAAAGGGGGGGGGGGGGGTCGTCTTCCCACAGTGTAATTAAAACAGAACACTGGAACAACAGGACCCTGTGGACATTTAAGTAGAACGTTCAATTTCATCATATTGCATTATAGATGTAAAAAATTATATATATATTCTCAGGTGATACTGTAAACACCTTGTGTATTTGACTTCTGCATTTTGACCTRCCAAATCAGCCACCCAAAACAGTTCAAATGAGACCAGTGGAGTCGACTCTTTATCCAATCAGTCACTACCTTAAGTCAATTTACCGAGGCAACACAAACCTGACCACCGCTCTGTCATTGACTTAAGCACTCCTGCCAGTCATCCATCTTCTGCCGCTGTTAACCAGACCTTCTAGTCGAATCTATAATAGATAGGGCACTGTGTTTTTGGACTATCATGTCACATGACCTCGATTTCTGTGGGGCGGCAGGTAGCCTAGTGTTTAGAGCGTTGGGCCAGTAACCCGAAAGGTTGCTGGATCGAATCCCCGAGCTGGACGAGGTAAAAATCTGTCGTTCTGCCCCTGAGCAAGGCAGTTAACCCACTGTTCCCCCGGGCGCCGAAGACGTGGATGTGGAAAAATCAGCCCCCCGCACCTCTCTGATTCAGAGGGGTTAGGTTAAATGCGGAAGACACATTTCAGTTGAACAACCACTTTCCCTTTATTTGAAGCCTTTTCCAGAAATGAGAATGACACCAAAAATGAAGGCAATTGTCTGAGGATGTTCCTGCGCCATCTAACATAAATAAAAAAAAAGGGGACAGTTCGATGAAAAAGCTTTAAATAAAAAGGTTAAAATCAAGGTCATGTGACATAATTGTCCAAATTATGCGTGAAATAGCATTTCCTGCAGATTGGATACGCAGTGTGTGCCCTTATCAGCATGTTTGTGAGAGCATGACAACAGTGGTGCAGCCTACCACAGTGATTGACGAAGTGTCATCTCTCCTTGGTTCTGCCTGTGATTTCACTCTCTCCTCTACCACACACACACACACACACACACATTTTCATTCACACAATAACGATTCCCACATTGACACAGTCACACAACTCCCAGATGTAAAATAAGTGCTGGGTCTCGGTAACACACTGTCGTAGCGGGCTCACACCCCCCTGGATCAAAAGCTGACAGGCAATCTACGCGGCACGCCATCCGGCATCCTTCTGTGAGCAGCATAACGGGCCTATAAATGGGCCTCAGAAAGTTCTACAAACCTCTTCACAAGAAACAGCAATGACAACATCGGTTTCAATATCAACTCCTCTGAGGATATAAACGTATCTAATATATTAAAAGGGGKAATCTGGGATTCAAACGGCGGCAAAGCGGTCACGTGCACATCTTAAAATGTCATATTAGTTATTCAAAACACAACATGGGGCATAAAAAAAAGACAGTGAATTAATTCACTGCGATGCAGAGTGGGAACCAAAGAAACATGAATGAAAAATAACAAAAACAAAACAAGACAGAAGCAACATCAAACATGTTTTGTTGCTGTTGCTGCTATCCACAGATGCATTTGCCATCATTCACAGTAGAGCTCCGCTATTATGATGACAGAGAGTCTTTTAAACTTCATTTACAACCCAACTCTCTGGGGAAACACCGTGGAAAAGAACAGAGCAGTGTGTGTGTGTGTGTGTGTGTGTGTGTGTGTGTGTGTGTGTGTGTGGTTTCACAGAACAGTCGGAAACAAAGAGCAGCAAGGTTATTTATCCAGTCTCTCTTTGACTTCGCTTAGTTAAGAAACACTTCTGTTGTGTGTCGCATTTTAATTATTCCCCAAGGAAACAAAAAGAAGAGCGATCCGCAGCGGCAGCAGTGGGATATTCTCCCCTGATACTCTAGTCTACTCCTTAGTGTGATGCCAATTCTGTCTCAACACAACTGTAGCTTATACCCATTTCAGAAGATGTGGTTTGTTTACCCGTTGGTTACAGGGTCCGTGAAAATACAGGAAAGCTTGGGGGGTAGAAGCTGTTAAGAAGCCTCTTGGACCTAGACATCGTGCTCCGGTACCGCTTGCCGTGCGGTAGTAGAGAGAAGTCTATGACTAGGGTGGCTGGAGGCTTTGACAATTTTTAGGGCCTTCCTCTGACACCGCCTGGTATAGAGGTCCTGGATGGCAGGAAGCCAAATCTTTTCAGTCTCCTGAGGGTGAATAAGCGCTGTCGTGCCCTCTTCACGAGTCACGAGTTTGGACCATGACAGTTTGTTGGTGATGTGGACACAAAGGAACTTGAAGCTCTCAACCTGCTCCACTACAGCCCCATTGATGAGAATGGGGGCGTACTCGGTTGCTAATCCTGGCACCACACGGCCAGGTCTCTGAACTCCCTAGGCTGTCTCCTCGTTGTCGGTGATCAGACCTAGCACTGTTGTGTCGTCGGCAAACTTAATGATGGTGTTGGAGTCGTGCTTGGCCATGCAGTCATGGGTGAACAGGGAGTACAGGAGGGGGTAGAGCACGCACCCCTGAGGGTCCCCAGTGTTGAGGATCAGCGTGGCAGATGTGTTGTTGCCTACCCTTACCACCTGGGGGGGCGGCCCGTCAGGAAGTCCAGGATCCAGTTGCAGAGGGAGGTGTTTAGTCCCAGGGTCCTTAGCTTAGTGATGAGCTTTGAGGGCACGATGGTGTTGAACGCTGAGCTGTAGTCAATGAATATCATTCTCACGTAGGTGTTCCTTTTGTCCAGGTGGGAAAGGGCAGTGTGGAGTGCAATACAGATTGCATCATCTATGGATCTGTTGGGGCAGTATGCAAATTGGAGTGGGTCTAGGATTTCTGGGATAATGGTGTTGATGTGCCCTGAGTCTACAGTAGCCCTTAAAGTGTGGTGAAAGACAGTCTGCATCCAAAATGGAACAGGAATAGGGTGTGCACTATAGGGAATAGGGGTCAAAAGTAGTGCACTATATAGGGAATATGGTGCCATTTCGGATGCAGCCAGAGAGGCTGTGGAGGGGTGACATGAGGTTACTCTGTGACAAGCATCTGCAGTGACAGGTGATCTAATGACATCACTGTCTGCCGCCACGGGCAACACAATGTTAACTGACAGGAGATGACAGACACAGGCAGACAGACAGAGGATCACTGAGGGAGACAGGAAATGAGAGAGGGGAGAAGAGAAAGAAGAGTGAAAGAAAGGGGAGGCAAAGAAAGAAGGACAGAGGGAGAAAAAAGGACCGAGTGAAAGAACAGGGAGAGGAAAGAGGGAGAGAGAGAAAGCAAGTTCAATGAGAGACAGAGTAATCAGACACAGTATCACAAACCCCTGAGGTGCCTTATTGCTATTATAAACTGGTTACCAATGTAATTAGAACAGTAAAAATAAATGTTTTGTTATATCCGTGGTATACGGTCTGATGTACCACAGATGTCAGCCAATCAGCATTCAGGGGTCGAACCACCCAGTGGTAGGTTACGAAATAAGACTTTTTGGATAMAATGTTGATATGTTGGCGAAAGACCCCACTGAACGATTCAGAACACAAAGAATCATATTTGTCTTAGTAACATTTATTTTTACAACATAAGTAAGTGATATTTCATCACCAAAACGCGTTTTCACACACWCTGGGCAGAGTCAATACCTTRAGTTGATMTCCTACTAAGTTCAATACATTTTTGAATATTGTTGAATTCCGTTATAATGTCTGGATTCTGTGATTCATCATAACTGAGGGGCTTTGTAACTGAGGGGCACTCGCCCACTCTCTCTCTCTCGTCGGCGCGGAGTGGGCGAGTGCCGACGAGAGAGCGAGAGTGCTGACGAGATGGCCAATATACCAAGACCAAGGGCTGTGTCCCGGCACTCCACGTTGTGCCATTCATAACAGGAAATTACAGGAATTTTACACTAATATGAAAAGCATACAGTGCCTTTGGAAAGTATTCAGACCCCTTGACTTCTTCCACATTTTTTACGTTACAGCCTTATTCTAAAATGGATTAATCTCAATCTACACACAATACCCCACAATGACAAAGCAAAAACAGGTTTGTAGAAATGTTAATATCACATTTACATAAGTATTCAGACCCTTTACTCAGTACTTTGCTGAAGCACCTTTGGCAGCGATTACAGCCTCGAGTCTTCTTGGGTATGACGCTACAAGCTTGGCACACCTGTATTTGGGGAGTTTCTCCCATTCTTCTCTGCAGATCCTCTCAAACTCTGTCAGGTTGGATGGGGAGCGTTGCTGCACAGCTATTTTCAGGTCACTTCTGAAATGTTCAAATCGGGTTGTTCAAGTCCAGGCTCTGGCTGGGCCACTCAAGGACATACAGAGACCTGCCCCGAAGCCACAGCGTTGTCTTGGCTGTGTGCTTAAGGTCGTTGTCCTGTTGAAAGACCCTGCGGCTGAAAAACAGTCGCACACCATGATTCTGCCACCACCATGCTTCACCGTAGGGATGGTGCCAGGTTTCCTCCAGACATGACGCTTGGCATTCAGGCCTAGAGTTCAACTTTGGTTCAATCAGACCAGAGAATCGTGTTTCTCATTGTCTGAGAATCTTTAGGTGCCTTTTGGCAAACGTCAAGTGCTGCAGAGATGATTGTCCTTCTGGAAGGTTCTCCCATCGCCACAGAGGAACTCTAGAGCTCTGTCAGACTGACCATCGGGTTCTCGGTCACCTCCCTGATCTCCCCGTTAGGTCAGATTGCCTGGGCGGCCAGCTCTAGGAAGAGTATTGGTGGTTCCAAACTTCTTCCATTTTTGAATGATGGAGGCCACTGTGTTCTTGGGGACCTTCAATGCTGCACACATTTTTTGGTACTCTTCCCCAGATCTGTGCCTTGACACAATCCCATCTCAGAGCTCTACAGACAATTCCTTTGACGTCATGGCTTGGTTTTTGCTATGACATGCACTGTCACCTGTGGGACCTTTCATAGAACATTGTGTGCCTTTCCAAATCATGTCCAATCAATTGATTTTACCACAGACGGACTCAAATTAAGTTGTAGAAACATCTCAATGATGATCAATGGAAACAGGATGCACCTGAGCTCAATTTATTTTCCAGATTTTTTTACCACTTTAAAAAAAAAATCTGCCTCCATTGATTTAGTCACCGTAATCTTGGACATCCTACATGGGTAAAAACTCCAATAATTTATGAACGGATTGGACCGTCGGTTTTCTTAGAGTATATACACAATTAACATTATTTTACCCATTGCTAATCAAACAACGGTCTCCAGCGTTTGCACACTTGCATTAAAAGGGCAAATACACCCCAAATGATTATATATATTTTTTTGCAGACCTCAAAAAAGTGGTCACCTGATGTGCTTTTATGGCTGGACAGTATTGAGTCACAGACTGGTTTGGGTATAAATATAACGGTATTTGAATGTTTGGTAAGTGTGATATGCCGTGTGTAACATCCATTTCTATAGTTTACACCGCTACTTGAGTCATCCCTCTCCGCACTCTCTCGCTCTCCATGTCGCTTTCCACACAGACCTAGCCCAGCCCCTGTCACTCGAGAAGGGCATGTGTTGTTGCTTGACCAGGAGACACTTGCGTTCAGTATGCATGGTCAATGCAGCACATGCAACAATGTTGTTTCCACTCTGCGTCTTAATATAAATCCACTAGCGTTCTATAATTACACTATTATTTTGTGTTTCTTACATCTGCAAACAGCTGGTTGGTCTTTTCTTAGCAAGTTTTAGCTAAATCGTGTTAGCCTCTAATGCTAATCGCTAGCTAGCTAATAAATGTACTGAGTCAGAGCAAACGTAGCTAGCTATAAACAGCGATGGTGTAGACCTAACAGAGCATGTTGTTTGAGCAACAGTATCTTCTAAATCAAAAAGGAATAGGAGAAGCAAGAATGTTGGCTACATGAAGAACTATTTCATATTGCCAAAGATTATAGGGTCCCCTAGGAAAAACTGACCAACACTTTGGTACCTACCCTGTCACAATAACTCTTCCCTGGCATTTTCATTCGTTGTAATGTCAAACTTCAAAGTTCCCACAATTATCTTCTAACTTTAGAATTAGAATAATCATTATATTTCCATGATTCCAACAGTTTACCCAAGCACTTTGATCTAAATCGCAAGTCAAATCGCAATTGAAACATTATTATAAATAAATGTCTAGATTTTTTGCCCATCTCGTGCAGCCCTACGTGGCAGTGTGGAAATGATCCAATTTTTGTACTTCTATGAAAAAGTGTGATTTTGTGAGTGAAAAACAGAAACCTGGAAAACTAAATTTGGGGAAAAACAAAAAGGAATCAGGCAAAAACATTAAACAGATATTATAGGGCTCTACAATGTCAAAAAATAAGCTAAATCAAAGTGTACTTTTTAGATATTATTACTAATATTTTTAATGTTGAAAAAATTGAACATTGTATTTCAGAATATAGACGTGCTACATATTTGAGCGCACACTATAAGTATAATGACACCAATAAGTTGTCTCCACTGTGTACGTTCACAGATCATATCTTACAGGACACATGTATAGGTCTGGAAAGGGCCTACAAATGGCCACTTACATCATGATTTCCCCAAAAATTATTTGGGATACAAAATGTAGAAATAAACATTTTAAGCATACTTCCTCCAAATTAAGTTTATGTGAGAATTACCAGAACAATCTGAGATATCAAAAATATTTTTGTTATGGAATGGCACAATATTACAGTACAACTTTCTCCTTTTTGTAGCCTTCCCCCCCAATAAATGAGGATTATGAGGTGGGAAATGGATGGATCCATATGTCATAATGTGTAATATAAAAGTCATAGAGAAATGGGGCCGATATGGATCTGTGACCTGCTGTACGTGTTTGCCATGCTGATGGATGTTAATACTAAATCACATGCAGACGACCCCACCTCATTAACAGGTGCCGGAGCCCGTCTCCATGGCAACAGCCCACATAGTGACGTGCGGGGGGGGGGGGGTAATTAATGAGGGTTGGTTTTGAACTCACACCATGGTACCGTGGGCTACTTCACTCTAAATCACCCGTGTCCAACACACGCACTTGTACACACACACACCCTCTATCGTCACACACCTTCTGTAAAGCCTTCAAAACTCACCCCGTGGTGCCCTGACTGGGTCGTACCCCTTTGTAAACCTCTGCTACACACTGTCGGTCAACAGCTCCCGTCCTCACACACCTCACACCCCTCCAGGCTGACTGACGACACTGACGGCAACACTCACTCCCTCTCCACCCATCACTGATCTTCACACACTGTGCTACAGAACCCTGAAAGGGTATACAGGGCTGGGCCAGAGGGATACAGTATCAGGAGGGAGAAATAGGTGCAGATGGATTTCTTTAACAAAGGGGAATCTGTGCCACACACATACACACATCGAATTACACAATAGGCCGAGCTTGACATTCAGCGGTGTGCAGACAATTAGAGTAAAAGCCTAGAACACTGCCAGGCGGCTTACAACTCCCAGACTCTGTATCTTCTGTCTCAGCGCTGAGCAGTGATATGCATTACTATTGTCTATACTTAGGAGATTCCACCATGTTTTCCCAGGGGGAATTCAACATAGAAGGTAAAAAAGGTAAAATAACGACATAAAGAGGGAATAAAATAGGGTATGTAAATGAAATCTGTTGCATATTTCCCGATTTGTTTAATGTTTTAGATTTCTATAAATATGTTTTATCTTGCACTGAATTTTTTTTTTTTATAATAATAAAAAAAACAGGTGACAAGTTGAGTAAATTTGGTGTGGTATTGCTCTGCAGCTCTGCAGTCAGTGGCTTTGTCCAAAATGGCACCCCATTCCCTATATAGTTGACTACTTTTGACCAGAACCCTATGAGCCCTAGTGCACTAAACAGAAAATAGGATGCTATTTGGGACGCGCAGTCAGGGTTATTCTCCAGGGCCGTGAGGATAAACCCTGCATTCAAAGGATTCAACAATTAGGGGATACTTAGCGGCAGCAAAAGAAAAAAGAGAGGGGAAAGAAAGCACATCAATATTGCATGTAATGTTCATCAATTAGACGTTGCCTCATAAGAATGTATATTACTTTAAAAAAAAGAATGTGCATTTGTTCAAAGCTTAGGCTTTAGTCGAGCACACAGCTGAAGGAAGAGGGGAGAACTGAAGGGGAGGCTGGAAGAGCCTCACTCATTATTCATATGGACATTATGAGGAACAAGCAGTAGCTTTTGAATATGAGATGAGAAGGGCCTAGCTGGCTGGCTGGCTGGGTGGGTGGTATACTACTGCAGAGGGTAAGGCCTACCAAAACCTAAATTATAGCTTAGAGACCATACATCTTTTTTTCCCCACTCACCTTCCATATTTTTTTTTTTTAATCTTGTTCGAGACAGCTATCTCTCCGGTGGGGAGATTATTACGTGTCCAGACCACAGGCTCGGCATAAACCACTTGTCTTGAATATATCCCTCATTGAAACCCAAAGACCATTCATTCCTGTTACGACTATACGGACAAGAATGAACGATTGTTGAAAAAAGATCTTGATATCGTAGAACATTTAAATGTAATTCATCGTAACATCTATAGCCAGGGGCTTTCAAACAGATTGCTCTGAATTACGTTAAACCTGACAACTCAATACACCCATCATTGCTTTTTTACATGAATTGAAAACAGTAGCTACCCTCAATGCACTCTAAACACCTCGTGATTCTAGGATCAAGAAAATGTATGCTAATTAGCTTCTGAAGTTCAGTAATTGCATGGCCGTCAATGGTAGAACATGACGGGTTTCCATTTTCCAAACAGTTTTCGTTTTGGAGATACACGTTATTCTTTTGACAGCGACGCATTGTAAGACATAGGGGCAGATAAAGCCTAACGATGCGGTGTTCTACAATCACTGCAGAGCAAACCGCAGTACTTTGTGACCCACAGCTCTGATGTCATGTCATTGTTAACAGAAGCGGAGCCAATCTAACCGACGAGCACGGCACCTACATCACCACTTAATCACTAGCATGACAGGGCGTGCTAATTGCTCTCGCTATCTCTACTCTCCTCCCCCTCCATCTCTCCTCAACACCCCTGGTACCTGGTGTACCCTGTTCTGTTGGCTAGCTCCGGTATGTTGGTCTGATGCCGGCGCGCCATGGTGACACTTCTGTGCGGTTTGAAACTAGAACTGTTTAGCTCCCTACCAATTCATTATTCCAGTCATCTCACATTGGTTACAGTGGTGACCCTACATAAAGCCTAGTCATTTGTGTGTAAAGACTCAGTTCGTTGTATTGCCAATGGTGCTGGCTCCACCAAGTCCTCACGCATTGGGCAACTGAGATGTATTGTTATGCTTTTATTGTTGATCTCTGGTAATGTGCGACCAAACCCTGGGCCGGTAGATACCATGCAATCTCTAACGACTACCTATGATTTTAAAAACAGAGCAGGTTTTGGCCTCTTGCATGTTAATGTCAGAAGTCTATTTCCAAAAATAGACATGATTAGAATATGGGCCAAAACGACAAATGCAGACGTAATGGTTTTTATCAGAAACTTGGCTAAAGATATCTGGGTCAAATTACTCTATATTGATGGGTACACGGTTTTTAGAACGGATCGGATGAGTAGAGGAGGAGGGGTTGCAATTTATGTGAAATCAGAGTTTAACACCTCTGAAATTCTCTCGATTACCAAAGCCAAACATTTTGAATTGCTTGCGGTTAAAGTGAAAGTATATAAGTACTCCCACATCACTGTAGTCAGCTGCTACGGACCGCCCTCGGCTTCGGGAGACGCATTTAAATGACTCTGAATTCATTATTGTAGGAGATTTGAACTGGGACATGCTTACATCTGTATCAGACTCTTTTGAAGAACCGTGTGACTCTCTGAATCTCGCTCAATTAATTAATGTGCCTACAAGACCGAATCCCAGAGCACCTAACAAATCAACTCCATTGGACATTATTCTGACGAACACCCCTCACAAATACACATGGACTGGGATATTCTGTAATGATGTCAGTGATCACTGTGCAATTGCTTGTGTTGGAAATACAAAATTGACCAAAGCCAAACCCTGTTATATTTTTAAAAGACATTTTAGACATTTTAGACAGCAAGCGTTCTTACATGATCTGTATCAAAATATCTGATCGGGTCTGATTCCCGATGTGGACACTGCCTGGGACTATATTTATATGGAATTTGTGTCGATTTGTGATAAGCATATCCCTGTGAAGAAATCTAGAAGAATCAGCGGAAGGGACAATCCCTGGTTTTCAGATAACTTGGCAGAATTAATTAGAAAGAGCAATATCTCTTAGGCTCAAGCTAGACATACAAGTGCTCCTGTTGACTGGGCCTCCTTCAGAGCGCTAACAAATAAATGCACAGGACTGATCAGGAAGTCCAAATCAGATTACTATTTAAATGCAGTCACAGAGAATCTAAACAACCCTACCAAGTTCTGGAAACTAATCAAATCAGTGTCAGGTTCTAATGTATCCTCTGGCCTTCCTGACCATATAATGATGGATTCTAGTGAAGTAAAGGATAAAGCTGATATTGTAGGGGTTTTAACAGGCACTTCATATCTGCTGGTTCAGTTTTTGATAATGGTGGGGCCCAGGCCTCTAATGTAAGCTCTGTTACAGTCAACAATGATATAGACCCTCATGTGAACCGTTTTAACTTTGAGCCTGTTTCTTATACCGAGGTCTATAAAGCACTAAAGACAATAGACACTAAAAAGTCTGCAGGTCCAGACAACCTGGACCCCCTACCTCTTAAAAGATAGCAGCTGGTATTACTACTGAACCTGTGGCTCACATTTTCAACTTGAGTCTCTTGACATATTCCATACCCAGCATTTGGAAATAAGCGTATGTCCTCCCACTGCTAAAGGGTGGAGATCCCACAGATGCTAAGAACTATTGTCCTCTCTCTAAACTCCCTATCCTGGCCAGTCTATGAATCCCTAGTGAACTGTTAAACTTCTTAATTGAAAATAACATACTGAGCATGGTTCAGTCTGGCTTTAGATCGGGCACAGCACAGCAACGCAACTGTAGCTATGGCAGTGGCAAACGACATCATTAATGCACTTGATAAAAAGCAACATTGATAAATCAACAAACAGAGCAGCACAAAGGCATTTGATTCAGTTGACTGTGAATTGTTGCTAGCTAGACTAACATTGGTCACAGTAAATTGGTTCAGGAACTATCTTTCTGACAGAACACAATGTGTACAGTTGAAGTCGGAAGTTTACATACACCTTAGCCAAATACATTTAAACTCAGTTTTTCACAATTCCTGACATTTAATCCTAGTACAAATTCCCTGGCCTAGGTCAGTTAGGATCACCACTTTATTTTAAGAATGTGAAACGTCAGAATAATAGTAGATAGAATTATTTATTTCAGCTTTTATTTCTTTCATCACATTCCCAGTGGGTCAGAAGTTTACATACACTCAATTAGTATTTGGTAGCATTGCCTTGAAATTGTTTAACTTGGGTCAAACGTTTTGGGTAGCCTTCCACAAGGTTGGGTGAATTTTGGCCCATTCCTCCTGACAGAGCTGGTGTAACTGAATCAGGTTTGTAGGCCTTCTTGCTCGCACACGCTTTTCCAGTTCTGCCCACACATTTTCTATAGGATTGAGAACGTGGTACCTTCAGGCATTTGGAAATTGCTCCCAAGGATGAACCAGACTTGTGGAGGTCTACAATTTTTTTCTCTGAGGTCTTGGCTGATTTCTTTTGATTTCCCCATGATGTCAAGCAAAGAGGCACTGAGTTTGAAGGTAGGCCTTGAAATACATCCACAGGTACACCTCCAATTGACTCAAATGATGTCAATTAGCCTATCAGAAGCTTCTAAAGCCATGATGTAATTTTTGGGAATTTTCCAAGCTGTTTAAAGGCATAGTCAACTTAGTGTATGTAAACTTCTGACCCACTGGAATTGTACAAAGCGAGGTCCATACAGAAATGGTTTGTCGAGATCGGTGTGGAAGAACTTGACTGGCCTGCACAGATCCCTGACCTAAATTCCATTGAACACCTGTGGGATGAATTGGAACGCTGACTGCAAGCCAGGCATAATAGGCCAACATCAGTGCCCGACCTCACTAATGCTCTTGTGGCTGAATGGAAGCAAGTCCCCTCAGCAATGTTCTAACATCTAGTGGAAAGCCTTCCCAGAAGAGTGGAGGCTGTTATAAATGTGTAGAATTGCAGGAAATGATCTGTAAAACGGAACATTTTTCTTTGAAATTAGTTATAAAATTGCAACATTATCTCAACGCTCCATGGCAAAATGTGTAGAATTGCAACAACGACAAAAAAAATCACTTAGGGCCCCCAAACGCCTTGTGCTGGCACTGACTGCATGTGTGGGTATGCAGACAACGCAGGCCCCTCATAAGTTCAGAGTTCAGTTTCTTGTGGTTCCCACCCCCACCAAAGTTGCCCATTCCTGTATTACAAGGTATAATTTGATTAATTTCCAACCTCTCTGTTCCTCGGTTTTTCAATCAACAGCACACATAGTGCCTCAGGCATAAACACACACATGAACATCAGCACAGCACCATGTTACTGTGTACAGTGTATTCAGACTCTATTCCGATTCTAAAATGGATTACATAAAACACTTCCCTCTACACACACACACACAATACCCCATAATGACTAAGCAAAAGCAGGTGAAGACATTTTTGCAAATGTATTAAAAATAAAACACAGAAAAACCTTATTTACATAAATATAGAACCTTTACTCTGAGACTCGATATTGAGCTCAGGTGCATCCTATTTCCATTGATCATCCTTGATGTTTCTACAACTTGATTAGAGTACACCTGTGGTAAATTCAATTGATTGGACATGATTTGGAAAGGCACACACCTGTCTATATAAGGTCGCACAGTTGACAGCGCATGTCAGAGCAAAAACCAAGCCACGAGGTCGAAGGAATTGTCCGTAGAGCTCCGAGTCAGGATTGTGTCGAGGCACAGATCTGGGGAAGGGTATCAAAAAATATCTGCAGCCATGAAGGTCCCCAAGAACACAGTGGCCTCCATTACTCTTAAATGTAAGAAGTTTGGAGCCACCAAGACACTTCCAAGAGACTCTTTCAAAGTGAGCAATTTGGGGGAGAAGGACCTTGGTCAGGGAGATTGGAGCTGAGCACTCAGGCCTTTATGGTAGAGTGGCCAGACAAAAAACACTCCTTAGGAAAAGGCACATGACAGCCTGCTTGGAGTTTGCCAAAAGGCATTCAAAGGACTCAGACCATGAGAAACAAGATTCTCTGGTCTGATGAAACCAAGATTGTACACTTTTGCCTGAATGTCGAGCGTCATGTCTGGAGGAAACCTGGCACCATTCCTACGGTGAAACATGGTGAAAGCAGCGTCATACTGTGGGGATGTTTTCAGCGGCAGGGACTGGGAGACTAGTCAGGATCGAGGGAAAGATGAACAGAGCAAAGTACAGAGAGATCCTTGATGAAAACCTGCTCCAGAGCACTCAGGACCTCAGACTGGGGCGAAGGTTCACCTAAGCACACAGCCAAGTCAACACAGGAGTGGCTTCGGGACAAGTCTCTGAATGTCCTTGAGTGGCCTGGCCAGAGCCCGGACTTGAACCCCGATCGAACATCTCTGGAGAGACATGAAAATAGCTGTGTAGCGACGCTCCCCATCCAACCTGACAGAGCTTGAGAGGATCTGCGGAAAAGAATGTGAGAAACTCGCCAAATACAGGTGTGCCAAGTGTCATATCAAAGAAGACTCAAGGCTGTAATCGCTGCCAAAGGTGCTTCAAAGTAGAGTAAAGGGTCTGAATACTTAAGTAAATGTGACATTTCAGTTTGCAAAGAAAATGTTGCTTTATCATTATGGGGTATTGTGTGTCGATTGATGAAGAAAAAAAACGATTTAATCAATTTTAGAATAAGGCTGTAGCGTAACAAAATGTGGAAAACGTCAAGGGGTCTGAATACTTTCCGAATGCACTGTACGTACGTGTGTGTGTCCTTTGTGTGTGGAATGAGCTGATTTGTTTTCACAGATCGTTTCAGCCTAGAACCGTAAGCTGTGGGAAACCCCATCTATTCTATTCCCCCAAATAAACACACGCACACAGACAGGGGAAGGCCATGACAATAGGACTCATTCACTTTTCAGCGACACGTCTTTGCTAAACCACCTGACATGCTGTTTTCGGGGGCCTCATTGATGTTTGATGAGCGCCGTGCATTAGCACTTTCAGCAAACATCAAATTAACG
The DNA here is from genome assembly GCF_002910315.2 of Salvelinus sp. IW2-2015. Lineage (NCBI taxonomy): Eukaryota > Metazoa > Chordata > Actinopteri > Salmoniformes > Salmonidae > Salvelinus > Salvelinus sp. IW2-2015. The sequence continues at coordinate 50,781,820 of NC_036854.1, read as the reverse complement.
TCATCGAATGATGTTAGGAGAGACCTTTGCTCATTTAAGTGGGCTACCAGCACCGGACCTTAACACGCTACTATGCACAGGGTTTCCCCCTTTCTTTTTCGCACCAGACTACATGTCATGGCCACAGAAAATACAGACAGGGAATACATAAAATAAATCATAGAACGAGACATTGGGAGTGCGTGGTCAATTCAAGGATTTCCCCCACACGTTTCCCTGTAATGAGGCCCCATTCCAATAGAGGGGGCTGAGAAACAATGTGAGCATGAACACACACCCAAGAGCTCGACTTCTCAGACATTACAGCATTTTAAGTAACAGAGGACAAGAAAGCGGGGATTTCAAGTACAAAAGGAAATGTCGACCTAAATAACAGACTACGGACTAAACGACTATTAATAAGAGAGTCTCGAGCAGCTTTGATGCAGCCGGCTTCTCTCGTCTTGCTGAGCAGAGAGGAAACAGAGCTCTTTAGATCACTGGGTGTCATTAATATTAGCCAAACATCGAAGAAGAGGGAGAGAGACAGCGGGAGAGAGAGGGAGAGAGACAGAGGGAGAGAGACAGAGAGGAACACTGAAAGAGAGCAAGAGAAAGAGGGAAAGAAGGAGACGGAGAACAGAAGAGGTGACTGTCCTCTTAAGCTGTTCAGTGGCGGGTAGCTTCGTTAAGTCATTACTGCCGTCAATGTGACAGAAGAGGTACAATATGTTTCTTATTTGTGTAATGGGTTTTTCGGAGCAAATATCACAAAACGTGATACATACCATTTCCAGACACACAACACTGGTTAAAAGGTGGACAGAGGAGCCTGGGTGTTGTTGACAGTAGCTAGGTTTCCATCCAATTCGCAACAGATGTTCATGTGAATATTCTAGAATTCCCACTGGTGGTAAGTTTCCACCAAATGGACTTGTTGCGAATCGAATTCAGTGCGTGACGAGGTAGTGCACACAAAAATGTACTTCACACTTGTTTTTTCATGTACTGAAATCAAATCTAAAAGTTCAATGTGTTTCCATCACATGTTCAACTCCACTGATAGTTTTGTCGCAAAAAAAAATAAAAAATAACTTGTGTTACATTTAAAATGTGTCTACTCAGGTCTTGGCACCGTCACTCTAGCCAACAGCTCACAGATACACTGCGTTTAGGTCGTGCGGGTTGGCTAGTCTGCATGATGATATTATTATGGATTATTTTTATTTGTCAAAGGGCAGTCAAGGATCGATCACTTCACCAGAACAAGACCCTTGACATTTATCGAAAAGCAGTTCATCATAACTCTTTTCATCTGTAGCCTAATAAACTGCATGGTTTCCCCGAGTCATAGTGGGGTGGACCACATCACCGTGTGACTCCAAATCTACTTCGATTTGAAGGTTATGATATAAATATTTGCGCGTAAAGTCGTTTCCACGCCCATTTACCGCATCATTTTACCGACAAAAAGATCCCACCGTATCGAACAAACAAATTAATCTGTCTGTATTTATAAAACGACAGTGATTTATTTTGTACACGCTATGACTTGACTCACATTTAAACTGTGGATGGAAACGTGGTTAGTGGGTGAGATGAAGCCATGTGGCCAGCAGGGGAGTCCAGACCTGACAACCTGGACAACAGTGCTCCCTATGGGTTCCACAGAGCAAGATCAACCCACCTCCAACCTGGCAACCCATGGATGAACAACGACAGACGAACAGCACAGCCGTCGCAATCTGACAACCCACTGATGAGCTGTGATAAACCCACTTATCTGGACATTTCTTTAAGCACTATAATCCACAATAGACCCTGGCAACCCTTTGTTTGGGAGGCCAGAAGGGAAGTGGCAGACACCATTAACATATTTCGTAAAAGTAACTCATAACCTGGCAACCCACTGTTCAAACCCCACAGCACTATATTAAAAGCGCCATCCACATCCACTGAGAAAGTTCATCTTAACACTGCTACACTCAGTCAACATCAGCTTTGCTAGCCTTATCCACAGTTGTATCTTCCGTGCTACAGGCCAGTCTCATTGTACACTACATGACCAAAAGTATGTGGACACTTGCTCATCGAACATCTCATTCCAAAATCATGAGCATTAATATGAAGTTGGTCCGACATTTGCTGAATTGACAGCCTCCACTCTTGTGGGAAGGCTTCCCACTAGATGTTGGAACATTGCTGCGGGGACTTGCTTCCATTCAGCCACCAGAGCATTAGTGAAGTCAGGCACTGATGTTGGGCAATTATGCCTGGCATTCCAATTCAGTTGGCATTCCAATTCATCCCAAAGGTGTTCGATGGGGTTGAGGTCAGAGCTCTGTGCAGGCCAGTAAAGTTCTTCCACACCGATCGACAAACCATTTCTGTATGGACCTCGCTTTGTGCACGGGAGCATTGTCATGCTGAAACAGGAAAGGGCTTTCCACAAACTGTTGCCTCAAAGTTGGAAGCACAGAATCGTCTTGAATGTCATTGTATGCTGTAGTGTTAAGATTTCCCTTCACTGGAACTAAAGGGCCTAGCCCGAACCATGAAAACCAGCCCCAGACCATTATTCCTCCACCAAACTTTAAAGCGAGCTTTACACCACTCCAGCCGACACTTGGCTTTGTGCATGGTGATTTTAGGCTTGTATGCGGCTGCTCAGCCATGGAAATCCATTTCATGAAGCGCCCGACGAACAGTTCTTGTGCTGACGTTGCTTCCAAAGGTATTTTAGAACTTGGTAGTGAGTGTTGAACCGAGGACAGACCATTTTTACGCGCTTCAGCATTCGGCGGTCCCATTCTGTGAGCTTGTGTGGCCTACCACTTCGCGGCTGAGTCAGCAGAAATTTGACGAGCTGACTTGTTGGAAAGATGGCACCTTATGACGGAACCACATTGAAAGTCACTGAGCTATTCAGTAAGGCCATTCTATTGTCAATGTTTGTCTATGGAGAGTACATGGCTGTGTAATCAATGTTATACACCTGTAAGCAATGGGTGTGGCTGAAATAGCCAAATCCACTAATTTGAAGGGGTGTCCACATACTTTTGTATATATAGTGTATATGCTCACCAACGTCCCAAATGGCACCCATAGGGCTCTGGTCAAAAGTAGTGCACTATATAAAAGGTAATAATAGGGTGCCATTTGGGATACAACCTCGACTAGCGTCATGGATGGAGCCTGCACACTATGGAAGACAGTAGACCCTATCAGATGCAGTTCCGGTGTGCTCGCCATTTTTGGTGAAGCTGACAACAAAGTTGAAGTTGGTGTCCGATATAAGTGCCTACCAGACACACGCACACACGAGTGCGAGTACTTGGCACACAAACTTTAATTAAATCCGAGCTTTACTTTACCTACTACAACGCTACACCCCTGCTCCCAGCCAACGAGGTGCATGGGAATATCCTTCGTCAGAGAGCCAGGGCCCCAAAGCACTAATTCATGAGTCATAGGATGCTACTAATCAGATATCCTCTCGTGTCAGCAGAAGCGCTAAAGGAAAAATCCAATCATCCAATCATACGATTGATCTGACGCAAGCAAGGCCACGCCACGGCAAATAAAAAGGTAATTTGTAGCACTGTCTGTGAAACTAATGGTGTGGTTAGTAGGAGTGGGCGGAAAGGCCCGGAGCTTAGGCTCATGTTAAATACAGTTCCTGAGCTGATATTTGAGGGCCATTTATTCAAATTTTACCCACTGTTGGGTACAGCTAAAGAGTGACTGTACTTCCTGATTTGGCCACGTTCTAGATTTGGTTGAATTTAAAAAATGCTAGAGACCATGACCGAATTCAAACGCGAGTTGATTTTGGGGTGTGGTTTGATGTGGGTGTCTCTTGTGTGTGTTCGCAGGTGGGAAGACTTGGAATCAATTATTTTGCCAATTAGCTTCAGCCGGCTGGTGTCCGACCGTGGTATAGTTGGTTTTACTTTGGATAGCCCATCTCCGGGGCTAGTTAGGGACCGTCAATAAATAATATACAACGTAAATGAGACAGTGTCTATCTCTGGCACTCTTTTCCCTTTCTCATTCTCCTTCCTTCTATTGTTCTCTTTCTCCCTCCTTGCCTTTCTATATAAAGACAGTAGTTCCCTGTATGTGTGTGCTCCTGACATTGGCCAGGCCATAGTGTATCGGACAGCCCCCCCCCCCCCCTCAGTGTTTGTAAAGTGCAGTAATGGGGTTGCTGCCCCAGACATTGACCCGGCCCGACCCGGAAATGGCGGGAGCAAACACTTCTTCTCGACAGACTGAACCCAAACAGCCTCATAACACTGCCCTGTATCTCCATACACGATCTCCCTGCCCAGATAAGATATGCAGCTCACTGGCAACACAGATTAACAGCTGTCCTTTTTATTACCCATTACGGGCTTCTTCAGTTAACGCCGTTACGCAGCTGCAAAAGGAAAATGATGTACAATGTGTTTGTGATGAGTGTTAAAAAGGGTATCCTGATTAGAAGAGCTTGTAAAGTGAGGCACCACCCAACTGAACAGCAGCGCACTACTTTGCTCTGAGTATTTCTCAGGATCGTTTTTTTATTTTTATGGAAAGGACAGGTGTCACAGACACACTGATCATGTCACAAAATGGAACTCTATTCCCTATGTAGTGCACTACTTTTGACCAGGACCCAGGGCCATTTGGGATGAACCCTCCACCTGAATTAAAGATGCACAAAGACCATGTTTTTTTACAAGTCAAGCTATTTCGAATTCTGACACAGCCCATCTGGCTCTGCTTAGACCGCTCCACGAGACAAGAGGGGAGAAATATACAACTGGAATCTGACATGTACGATCAGTGGAGTAGCTGAAGACTGCAGAGAGAGAGAGAGAACGAAAGGGAGCGCGAGCGAGGAGGAAAGAAACAGCTGTGGATGCTGCTGGACCAACTGTGATTAGCAGTAGCACAGAGGCTGTTCTCACCATACAGCAACTGCTGCTGCAGATATATTTATATATATATATATATATATATATATATATATATATATATATATATATATATATATATATATATATATATATATATATTGTCCTCATTAATTTCTTACTTTATTGTCCTGTTATTTTGTTATTACTCATTGTGTACTATTATCTTTCCTCCTATTATCTATCTGCGTCATCATTGACATGTGTCTATATGTTTGCTTTGGCAATGTATGTGGTAACACTTGCCATGCCAATAATGCCTTTTGAATTGAATTGAGAGAGAGAGACAGCGAGACAGGGAGACAGAGAAAGAGCGGTGTGTGTGTCACACACCACTAATGTACAGAGAAATCTCCTGTCTAGTTTGAGCTGAGGGGACCATTGTATCTCCACGGGGAGTAGGGTTATATACAGGCAACGGGTTTGGTGCAACTTTCAGTTTGAAACATCTTCAGGATGTATACAGTAAAGTACACAGTCTCTAGAGAGTGTAGGATCTCTCAAACTAGATCCATGCAGTATATAGAATTAAGAGTTTGTAAGATCTAGCCTGCATCGATATATTGTGTTCGATGCATCACAATTGCTTAGATGGATTGCATCCTATTCATAGTGTTCAGACCTGGGTTCAAACACAATTCGATATATCAAATACTTTCTGTGCTCGATTGAGCTTTTCTGGCTTAATGGACCCAACCGCAAACCCCACCCATCTGGCACTCCAGGCAGGCTAGAGCAAACGCTGAAAGAATTTGAAAGATTTCAAATACTATTTGAACCCGGGTCTTGGTAGTGTTCAAGATGTAGTCTTCCCCCTGACTGTCTGGTCTCCTCAGTCATTGCAGTCCCTCCCCCCTTACAGAGGTTCGGGCTGTGTTCCAAATGGCACCCTATAGACACATTTCCCAGCCCCGGTATGAAAAGCTGCGTGCACATCAAGTTTACATGGAAGTGGATACGATCACATACAACTTCAAATGCAGCACTTGCAAGTTACCAAACACGTAAATCAGATGGTTATCGTCTAACATCACAGATGTTGTAAGAGGATTGATTACCTAGCAACCTAGCATGCCAGCAARGCAAGGTAAAATATCACAAACAGATAGATAAAGCCAAAAGAATAATACACTTATTGATAATAGCCATTGCCACCAGTCTTGTGTGTTTTCATGGTCTTCACTCACTCACTAAGTAAGTAAAGGTCCCGACATCAGGTTTCAAATTGTATTAGTCATATGTACCATGGTATAAGACGTATGTACAGTACCAGTCAAAACTTGACACCAACTCGTTCAAGGGTTTTTCTTTATTTSTACTATTTTCTACATTTTAGAATAGTAAATATGTCAAAACTATGAAATAACACATGGAATCATGAGGTAACACAAAAAAAAAAAACTGTTAAACAAATCAAAATATATTTGAGATTCTTCAAAGTAGCCACCCTTTGCCTTGATGACAGCTTTGCACACTCTTGGCACTCTCAACCAGCTTCACCTGGGATGCTTTTCCAACATTCTTGAAGGAGTTCCCACATATGCTGGGAACTTGATGGCTGCTTTTCCTTCACTCTGCAGTCCAACTCATCCCAAACCATCTCAAATTGGGTTGAGGTCGCTGGAGATTGTGGAGACCAGGTCATCTGATGCAGCACTCCATCACTCTCCTTCTTGGTCAAATAGGCCTTACACAGCCTGGGAGGCGAGTTGGGTCATTGTCCTGTTGAAAAACAAATGATAGTCCCACTAAGCAAAAACCAGATGGGATGGCGTATCACTGCAGAATGCTGTGGTAGCCATGCTGGTTAAGTGTGCCTTGAATTATAAATYAATCACAGACAGTATCACCAGCAAAGCACCCCCACACCATCATACCTCCTCCTCCATGCTTCACGGTGGGAACAACACATGCGGAGATCATCCGTTCATCTASTCTGCGTCTCACAAAGATACAACGGTTGCATCCAAAAATATCMAATTTGTATCAGACCAAAGGACAGATTTCTASCGGTCTACTGACCATTGCTRGTGTTTCTTGGCCCAAGCAAYTCTCTTCTTATTATTGGTGTCCTTTAGTAGTGGTCTCTTGCAGCAATTRGACCACAAWGGCCTGATTCATGCAGTCTCCTCTGAACAGTTGATGTTGAGATGTGTCTGTTACTTGAACTCTGAAGCATTTATTTGGCCTGCAATCTGAGGTGCAGTTAACTCTAATGAACTTATCCTCTGCAGCAGAGGTAACGCAGTGTCTTCCATTCCTGTGGCGGTCCTCATGAGAGCCAGTTTCATCATAGTGCTTGATGGTTTTTGCGACTGTACTTGAAGAAACTTTCACCGTTTTTGAAATTTTCCAGATTGACTGACCTTCATGTCTTAAAGTAATGATGGACTGTCGTTTCTCTTTGCTTATTAGAGCCGTTCTTGCCATAATATGTTCTTGCCACGTATACCATGTATACCACCCCTACCTTGTCACAACACAACTGATTGGCTCAAACGCATTAAGAAGGAAAGAAATTGCACAAATGAACTTTTAACAAGGCACACCTGTTAATTGAAATGCATTCCAGGTGACTACCTCATGAAGCTGGTTGAGAGAATACCAAGAGTGTGCAAAGCTGTCATCAAGGCAAAGGGTGGCTTCTTTGAAGAATCTCAAATATAAAATARATTTTGATTTGTTTATCACCTGTTTGTTTACTACATGAATAGATGTGTTATTTCATCGTGCTGATGTCTTCACTATTATTCTACAGTGTAGAAAATAATACAAATAAAGAAAAATCGTTGAATGAGTAGGTGTGTCTAAACTTTTGACTGGTACTGTACATGCAACACTTCCCCTGTACATGCAACACTCGTGCTGCTAGTTGTGACTTGGCTACCTGCCAAACTTTTAGTTTTTTACTTTTAATAACCGTTTATATCAAAACTCTGCATTTATCACATTTACCGACGTCTTCGTTTTTTTCCCCCCCTTGCTCAACTTTTTTCATTCAACTTTTTCACCCCGGACCTTTTAGGTTCTGGATACCAGAAACCGAGCGTTAATATCCAGCGTGTGAGTGTGACTCCAGGAACAGCCGGTGACTTGCCACTGACAACCAACCCAGCATCACCCGTCCCCCTGCGCTTCTTTCTCGCTCTTCACATTCAAATGAGAGACCGACAACACAGTTGTGCGAYGCTCTGGTAGGGGCGTCCGAGCCATAGAGGGAGCATGTAAGTCCACAGCCTCGCCGGGAAATGTTCCCTTGGACTGTCAGCGTACAGCAGTGAAAACACCTTTGAATTTGTTTGGGACTCGCGTGCTATTAAGTGTATATTTAAAAATATATATACTTCACCTTTATTTAACCAGGTAAGCTAGTTGAGAACAAGTTCTCATTTACAACTGCGACCTGGCCAAGATAAAGCAAAGCAGTGCGACAGAAACAACAACACAGTTGGAATAAACAAGCGTACAGTCAATAACACAATAGAAAAAAAGAAAGTCTATATACAGTGTGTGCAAATGGCATGAGGTGGTAAGGCAATAAAATAGGCCATAGTAGCAAAGTAATTACAATTCAGCAAATTAACACTGGAGTGATAGATGAGCAGATGATGTGCAAGTAGAAATTGGTGTGCAAAAAAGTTTAAAAAAAACAATATGGGGATGAGGTAGGTAGATTGGATGGGCTATTTACAGATGGGCTATGTACAGCTGCAGCGATCGGTTAGCTGCTCAGATAGCTGATGTTTAAAGTTAGTGAGGGAAATATAAGTCTCTAGCTTCAGCGATTTTTGCAAATCGTTCCAGTCATTGGCAGCAGAGAACTGGAAAGAAAGGCGGCCAAAGTATGTGTTGGCTTTGGGGATGACCAGTGAGATATACCTGTTGGAGCGCGTGCTACGYGTGGGTGTTGTTATCGTGACCAGTGAGCTGAGATAAGGCGGAGCTTTACCTAGCAAAGACTTGTAGATGACCTGGAGCCAGTGGGTCTGGCGACGAATATGTAGCGAGGGCCAGCCGACTAGAGCATACAGGTCGCAGTGGTGGGTGGTATAAGGGGCTTTGGTGACAAAATGGAGGGCACTGTGATAGACTGCATCCAGTTTGCTGAGTAGAGTGTTGGAGGCTATTTTGTAAATGACATCGCCGAAGTCGAGGATCGGTAGATATACTCTCGTAAAAGTGACTGTTTGGCGGCGTGAGTGAAGGAGGCTTTGTTGCGAAATAGGAAGCCGATTCTATATTTAATTTTGGATTGGAGATGTTTAATATGACTCTGGAAGGAGAGTTTACGGTCTAACCAGACACCTAGGTATTTGTAGTTGTCCACATATTCTATGTCAGAACCATCCAGAGAAGTGATGCTAGTTGGGCGGGCGGGTGCGGGCAGTGAACGGTTGAAAAGRATGCATTGAGTTTCACTAGCGTTTAAGAGCAGTTGGAGGCCACGGAAGGAGTGTTGTATGGCATTGAAGCTCGTTTGGAGGTTTGTTAACACAGTGTCCAAAGAAGGGCCAGATGTATACAGAATGGTGTCGTCTGCGTAGAGGTGGATCAGGGAATCACCCGCAGCAAGAGCGACATCGTTGATATATACAGAGAAAAGAGTCGGCCCAAGAATTGAACCCTTCGACATGTTCGTAGTTGTCTCTGGAAAAGGTCCAATGGATACCTTCATTTGTGAAAAACGTATTGAACTTGATGCAGCTAAAGAAAGGATTATTACTATTCATGAAGAAATAAAACATTTGACCAAGCGCCTTGAACTGAATAAGGATTCCATGCGACCATAAGTATCTTTAAATGTTTCCTATCAACACATTCAAGAGGAACATCCAGTAATGGTGCTTTCCTGAACTATGATACATTTTTGCCACTGCACCCCTCTACTAGCTTGAACCAGAAAATGGCTGCTCATTGTTCGACTCCAGGTGAGCGTAAGCGGATGTGTGTCGGAACCAGAAAGAAGGAGAAGAATCGTTCTCGGCTCGCCTGCCTTCTTCCCCCGCGTCTGGACTTAAGACTTTCAAATCGCTTTGAGCCCCTGTGCCAGCTGTCTTCTGCCGGGGACTTGGGTGTTCCCTCCATGGCTGTCCCTCCAGCTACCTCTCCCTGTCCTAGTCAATCAACTGCCTGGGCACAGCCTGGACCACTGCGGCCCCCCTACGCTGGGCCGTGCTCTCTGGATCAGAGCTTGTGTTGTGGCCTGCACGCAGCAGCCCTCTTCTCAGGTCAGTTCTGTGGCTCTAGCCTCGCAATCAGCTTCGAGACACGGCAGAGGCCGGATCATTCCGGTGGTGAAGTTTACTGTATATCTGTACCTGGGGCAAAGACTGTTTTCCTCGGGGCAAAAGTTCAGGATATGACCAGGTTGCTTCCTGAGGCTGTGTGTCAGTCACTGGGGGCTGATACTGTCATGGTTCATGTGGGGTCAAATTACATAATGAAGAGCAGGTCAAACAACGCCCCATAATATTTGGCCCAATGCCCTACCTAACAGCAGACTTTTAGCCCTCCATAAATGGCTATGAGACTATTGCAGTAACATTTATTGACAATTTTGATATCTTATGGAAACAAAGCTAGTATTAAATTCTTTCACAGCATTTTAAGGCTGCGTTGAGACAATGACTTATCAATGACCGAAGCCCAGCTCATTTAATCCCTACCATTGTGTCACTGAGTTGTCATAATGCTTCAGCAAATGTACATTATCCCAGGGGCTGTTGGAAGACACAATGTAAGTAACCTAATTTATATCCCTCTTACTGCCCTGAATGCCTCTGCTGATCCTACAGCTATTGTATGCAGTAATCATATGCCTATGAA
>NC_036854.1:50764313-50770554 GCF_002910315.2 Salvelinus sp. IW2-2015 | reverse complement strand
TAACAGTCATTCTGCCTCACTTAAAGCCATTCTGGTGGACGCTGCTATAGACCACCAAGTGCTAACAGTCTGTATCTGGATAACATGTGTGAAATGCTTGATATGTATTGTGATATCAATAGAGATACAGTGGCAAAATATATTTAGTTCAGCACCAATTGTGCAGAATTCTCCACTTAAAGATGAGAGGCCTGTAAATTTTCATCATAGGTACAACTTCAACTATGACAGACAAAATGGAAAAAAAATCCAGAAAATCACTTGTAGAGTTTTAATGAATTTGCAAATTATGGTGGAAAATAAGTATTTGGTCAATAACAAGAGTTCTCAATATTTGTTATATACCCTGTTGTTGCAATGACAGAGTGTCAAACGTTTTCTGTAAGTCTTCACCAAGGTTTTCACACACTGTTGGTACGTATTTTGGCCCATTCCTCATGCAGATCTCCTCTAGAGCAGTGATGTTTTGGGGCTGTTGCTGGCACAGCGGACTTTCAACTCCCTCCAAGATTTCTATTGGGTTGAGATCTGGAGACTGGCTAGCACTCCAGGACCTGAAATGCTCTTACGAAGCACTCTCCGTTGCACCGGCGGTGGTTTTTGGGATCATTGTCATGCTGAAGACCCAGCACGTTTCATCTTCAATGCCTTGCTGATGGAGGAGGTTTTCACTCAAATCTCACGATACATGGCCCATCATTCTGTCTTTACACGGATCAGTCGTCCTGTTCCTTTGCGAAAAACAGCCGCAAAGCATATGTTCCACCCCCATGCTTCACAGTAGGTTATGGGTTCTTTGGATGCAACTCAGCATTCTTTGTCCTCCAAACACGACGAGTTGAGTTTTTACCAAAAGTTAATTCTTTGGTTTCATCTGACCATATGACATTCTCCCATCTTCTTCTGGATCATCCAAATGCTCTCTAGCAACTTCATAGATGGGCCTGGACATGTACTGGCTTAAGCAGGGGTACACGTCTGGCACTGCAGGATTTGAGTCTTGGCGGCGTAGTGTGTTACTGATGGTAGGCTTTGTTACTTTGGCCAGCTCTCTGCAGGTCATTCACTAGGTCCCCGTTGGTTCTGGGGATTTTTGCTCACCGTTCTTGTGATCATTTTGACCCCACGGGGTGAGATCTTGCGTGGCCCAGATCGAGGGAGATTATCAGTGGTCTTGTATGCCTTCCATTTCCTATAATTGCTCCCAGTTTGATTTCTTCAAACCAAGCTGCTACCTATTGCAGATTCAGTCTTCCGCTGGTGCAGGTCTACAATTTTGTTTCTGGTGTCTTTGACAGCTCTTTGGTCTTGGCCATAGTGGAGTTTGGAGTGTGACTGTTTGAGGTTGTGGACAGGTGTCTTTTATACTGATAACAAGTTCAAACAGGTGCCATTAATACAGGTAACGAGTGGAGGAAGAGGAGCCTTTAAGAAGAGGTTACAGGTCTGTGAGAGCCAAAATCTTGCTTGTTTGTAGGTGACCAAATACTGATTTTTCCACATAATTTGCAAATAAATTCATAATCCTACATGTGATTTCAGCGAATTTTTTATCTTACAATTTTGTCTGTCATAGTTGAAGTGTACCTATGATGAAAATTACAGGCCTCTCTCATCTTTTTAAGTGGGAGAACTTGCACAATTGGTGGCTGACTAAATACTTTTTTGCCCCAATGTATATATTTTWATTGACTGGCTTTCATCAGGCTGCCCACTCAAGAGAAAGCTTCAAACTGTAACTAGTTCTGTCACACCTGGACTACTATTCAGTCGTGTGGTCAGGTGCCACAAATAGGGCACCTTTGCAATCGGCTCCGAACAGGGCAGCACAGCTGGCCCTTGGATGTACACAGAGAGCTAACATTAATATTATGCATGTCAATCTCTCCTGGCTCAAAGTGAAGGAGAGATTGACTTCATCACTACTTGTATTTGTGAGAGGTACTGACATGTTGAATGCATCGAGCTGTCTGTTTGAACTACTGGCGCACAGCTCGGACACCCATGTAAACCCCACCAGACATGCCACCAGAGGTCTCTTCACAATACCCAAGTCCGGAACAGACTATTGGAGGCGCACAGTACTACATAGAGCAATGACTACATGGAACTCTATTCCACATCAAGGAACTAATGCAAGCAGTAAAATTAGAAGGGAAAAAATGATAAAACACACCTTATGGAACAGCGGGACTGTGAAGCAACAAACATAGGCACAGACACATGCATACAAACACAAAATAACATACGCACTATATACACACACACACATGGATTTTGTGTTGTAGATATGTGGTAGTAGAGTAGATGCCTGAGGGCACACACTTAATGTTGTAAAATCTGTTGTGAATGCATTGTAATGATTTTAAAAAGTGTATAACTGCAGCAGCTAATGGGGATCTATAATAAATACAGAAGGTATACACCGCCCACATGGTATATACCCCGCATCGAAATTCTTATTAGCATTAGCTATCCTACTACCAAGCTTTTTTAATGTTGGGATGAGGGAGCATCACTCGAACATGACATTTGATGGTAAACAGAAAATGGCTCTATCCCTTATTATAGTGCACTACTTTTGACCAGAGCCCACCATTTGGGACACAGTCTGATGTTTGTGGTAAGATCTAGAAGCCAATCCTGGGAAATAACTCCCTAACAAGCATTTTGTGATCGATGGCTGGTGTAATTCAACCCACTGCAAGTGTCGAATAAAATGTTATTAGTCACATTCGGAAAGTATTTAGACCAATGTACTTTTTCCACATCTTGTTACATTACAGCCTAATTCTAAAATMGATTAAATTGTTTCATCGATCGACACACAACACCCTATACTGACAAAGCAAAAACAGGTTTTTAGAAGTTTTTGAAAAACGTACCTTGCTCCGTTCATCTTTCCCTCGATCCTGACTAGTCTCCCAGTCCCTGCCGTTGAAAAAACATCCCCAGAGCATGATGTTGCCACCACCATGCTTTACCGTAGGGATAGTACTAGGTTTCTTTCAGACGTGATGCTTAGCATTCAGGCTGATATTTTACTTGCTTTGGTTTCCAGTTTGGTTTCTCTCGCCCTCTCTTTTTCACTTCAACCCTTCTCTTTAGCTAGCAGTTTAGCTCTGTTCTGGAGGCATGGGCTATAGAGTGTTATTGTTTTCCGCAATAGCCTCTCACAGGATCACTTCACTGTAACTCACTCTACCAACGACCAAACCCCATTTCAAATCGCCCTGCTTTTTTCCTGAGCAGTTTGTCACCACACAGTAAAGCTCAGCCATTGGAAACAGAGGATGTGTCCCAAATGCACCCTATTCCCTACATAGTGCACTATATAGGGAATAGGGTGCCATCTGGAATGCACAAATAGCATAAACTGATCCTCTACACGGCAAGAAAGTGTGCCCAAAATTCAACAGGACGGCTGTCACACACTGTTTCCGGAGTTTATCGGAAAACTGTCCATTCATTTCCTTTTAATTCTCTTTAGCGCTCCTTTTCCTCCTCCTCTCGATCTGTTTAGGATTCAGTTGTTGCCAGAGAGGATATTGATATGCCTAGTGTGCAACAGCAAGAAACACCTCAGGAGAGCAACTAGACAGCAACAACAGTACAAAAGGAGTGAAGACATAAACCTTACAGGCATGAATAGTTGAGGCAACCCTAGGAGGGTTGTTCACCTCAAACAAACCAAACCGGGCAAAGAGAAATGTAGAAGCTTTTTTTTTATTATACCTCAGAGAAAGAACCTTCATTTCAACTCTAACTCACCTCGACAGACTCTTACTCATAACCATGATGAAACTTCTCCATCAAACCGAGACAGCAGAAAAGCCTGGAGCTCACTCCCAGCTCTGTCCGGTTGTGTTTCAAGTTAGCCCAAGTCCTTCCTCTCTCTTCCCCTCTCCTCTATTCGGTTGGATCTTAATCTGCAGGGAGCCTGAGACTATAGATGCTTCCCAAATGGCACTCTATTCCCTATCTAGTACACTAGTGCTCAATAGGGATCTAGTCAAAAGTAATGCACTATATAGGGGATAGGGTGCCCTTTGGAACGCACACTTAGACTAATCACACACTTTGCACTAAATCCCCAAAAAGTCACTCTAAACCCAGGATAATGAACTATGTCACATTATTTGAACCTCTCGGCGGTGGCTAATACTGACTGGGATATACCGTAAACCCCCCTTTAATCCAGGAGCTGTGAAGTTCAATTTTAATTAAACTTAATTCAACATGAAGAATCGACCTGCTGGCCTCGCGTGGATGAATGGCAGTTGGAGAGTAGCTGAATGGCGGGTGTGTGTCRTGACCGGAAGTGAGAGACTGATAATGATTCAGATAGGGAGAGCTTGGCTACCATCGTTCTGATACTTCACCCACTCTGACTGGACTAGCTCTGCTTTTCTCAGACAGAGACAACAGCGCCACAGGTAACTTCCACAAAGCTGTGAACGATCTGAGAGACAAGGAAAGCAGGGCCTTCTATGCCATCAAAAAGGAACAGTCGACATACCAATTAGGATCTGGCTAAAAATACTTGAATCAGTTATAGAACCCATTGCCCTTTATGGTTGTGAGGTCTGTGGTGCGCTCACCAAACAAGAATTCACAAAATGGGACAAACACCAAATTGAGACTCCGCGTGCAGAAATTGGCAAAAATATCCTCTGTGTACAATGTAAAACACCAAATAATGCATGCAGAGCAGAATTAGGCCGATACCCGCTAATTATCAAAATCCAGAAAAGAGACGTTCAATTCTACATCCACTTAAAAGGAAGCGATTCCCAAACCTTCCATAACAAAGCCATCACCTACAGAGAAATTAACCTGGAGAAGAGCCCCCTAAGCAAGCTGGTCCTGGGGCTCTGTTCACAAACAAACACAAACAGACCCCACAGAGTCCCAGTACAGCAACACAATTAGTCCCAAACAAATCATGAGAAAACAAAAAGATAATTACTTGACACATTGGAAAGAATTACAAAAAAAGGAGCAAACTAGAATGCTATTTGGCCCTAAACAGAGAGTATAGTGGCAGAATACCTGACCACCCTAGAGATTCTGGGTTCGAGTCCAGGCTCTGTCGCAGCCGGCCGCGACCGGGAGACCTATGGGGCAGCGCACAATTGGCCCAGCATCATCCGGGTTAGGGGAAGGTTTGGCCGGCAGGGATGTCCTTGTCCCATCGCGCACTAGCGACTCCTGTGGCGGGCCAGTCGCAGTTCACGCTGACACAGTCGCCGGGAGTACGGCATTTCCTCCGACACATTGGTGCGGCTTGCTTCCGGGTTAAGTGGGCATTGTGTCAACAAGCAGTGCGGCTTGGTTGGGTTGTGTTTTGGAGGACGCGCGGCTCTCGACCTTCGCCTCTCCCGAGTCCGTACGGGAGTTGCAGCGACAAGAATAACTACCAATTGGATTCCACAAAATTGGGAGGGGAAAAAAATATAAAAATACCTGACCACTGTGACTGACCCAAAATGAAGGAAATCTTTGACTAATGTACAGACTCAGTGAGCATAGGCTTACTATTGAGAAAGGTCACCGAAGGCAGACCTGGCTCTCAAGAGAAGACAGGCTATGTACACACTACCCACAAAATGAGGTGGAAACTGAGCTGCACTTCCTAACCTCCTGCCAAATGTATGACCATATGTGACCCGATTCAGGAAACGAGGCTTATGTCGCAAGTCACAACTTCACAGGAGAGCCGTTTGAACGTAACATTTTTTTAAATCAAAATGTGTTTTTTGGCAGAAACGCCTTCTCAAACATGTGAACTTTTATGTGGCTTAATAACAAACGTATGCCATCTGTAAATACAAATAAAATTGTTAAATTACGAGCCTAGTTGGTTTAGCAACAGAAAAAGACAACCTTCCCGCTAGCCATGATTGGCTGAGATAATGAGTGGGCTGGACATGCCAAGACATGAGTTTGGATTGGTCTGCAGTGTAGCATCTTGTCTATAAAATGAGCTGCTCGTTATGCATAGATAATCCTTTCTACTGCAGTTTTTTTTAAAGATATAACATTAGCCATGGAGAAGTGCAAATATGTTGCTACTGCTCTCAATAACAATGCCCTGAATTTATAAGGCGCTATCGACAAAGGTCAGTGGGAAAAAGTTGTGATGGACTAACGTAAACTCACTCACTTTTGTACATCGCCTTGGTCCGTACAATTGACCTTATTTTAGCGCCCCAAAAACGTAATACTTCCAGATCAACTG